>NW_006921751.1:2671581-2678168 GCF_000298275.1 Orycteropus afer afer
TATGGAGGGATGGACACTGGGAAGAGGTAACTATAGGGAGGAAGTGGGAGGGGAGCTGTTGCATTGTGGTAAACTGTGGTCAATGACATGAGAAAAAGTATATGTGAACCACTGTATGAAAAGTGAATTTGCTCTGTAAATCTTCACCCAAATCACAATAAATAAATAAATAAAAAGAAATCGAAGGACATATTGCATTGGGCAAAAATGCTGCAAAAGGATTTTTTAGTGTTAAAGAGCAAAGATGTCACTTTGAGGAGTAAGGTGCTCATGACTTAAGCCATGGTATTTTCTGTCACCTCATATACATGTGAAAGCATTTGAATTATAGTGTTGGCAAAGAACATTCTGGACTGCCAGTAGAATGCACAAACCTGTTTTGGAAGATGTACAGTCAGAATCCTCCTTACAAATGAGGATAGTGAGAACTTGTCTAATGTAATTTGGCCATGTTATCAACATGGGACCAGCCCCTGGAGAAGGTGAAGTATAGGGTCAGTGGAAAAGAGGAAGACGCTCAATGCAATGGACTGGTGCAGCAACTGCAACAATGTGCTCAAACACAGTAATAATTGTGAGGATAGTACAGGACTGGGTAGTGTTTCTTTCTGCTGTGCATGGGATAGCTATGAGTTGGAACTGATTCGATGGTACCTAACAACAACATTTCAAGACTTACTATAAAGCTACAGTAATCAGGACAGTGTGGTATTAGTGAAACAATAAACTTACAGATCAATAGAACAGAAAATAAATAGACCCACACAAGTATAATCAACTGATTTTGGGCAAAGGCACAAAGCTAATTCAAAGGAAAAAAAAAACCAGTCTTTTCAAAAAATGTTGTTGTTGTTATGTGCTGTTGAGTCGAACCCGACTTATAGCGACCCCTCCTTGGGTTTCTGAGGCAGTATCACTACGGAAGTAGATTGCCCCATCTTCCTTTTGAGGAGTGGCTGGTGGGTTTGAACCGCAAGTGCTTACTAATTGGATGTCTGTGTATACATTTTAAAAATTATCCTAGAAATAGACATTACTTACATTACACGAGGATTAACTCAAAATAGATCATAAACCTAAACGTAAAGTACAACACAATAACACTAGAGATGAAAATATAGAAGAACATTTAAAATTTAGATTCAAATTTGGTGATAAGTTTTTAGATATAATAAGAAAAGACAACTCATGAAAGAAAAAAAAATTGATAAATTGTTGTCTTAGTTTCCTTGGGCTTTCATAGCTAATTACCACAAGACATGTTTATAAACAACAAAAATTTATTGTCTCACAGTTCAGGAAGCTAGAGTTTTGAATTCAGAGTGTTGGCAGGTCCCCCCACCCCACCCCTCTTTCTCTGTCGGTCTCACTCTATTTCTCTCTCATTGTCTCCCTCTCTCTTAGGGAAGATCCCTCATTGTCTCTTTCAGCTTCTTTAGCCTTGGACATTTATCAGCATTCCCTGGCTTGTAAACAAGTTATCATTGACTCAATACCAGTTCCATGTGTTTCAGAGCAGAGCTGCACTCCACAGGGTTTTCACTGGCTGTGATCTTTCAGAAGTGGGTCACCAGGCTTTTCTTGCAAGATGTCTTTGGGTGGATTCAAACTTCCAACCTTTCAGTTAGTAGCCAAGCATTTAACCATGTGCACCACTCAGGGATTCCCCTTGTCTTGGAGAAATGTCTTTCCATGCTGTCTTTTCCCTTTGTGTCTGATTCTTTAACTGTGTTCTCCTCCTTTATAAGGCACTACCCAGAAGAGATCGGGAAAAGAACCCACCCTACTCCAGTATGACTTAACTCATAGTATCTTCAAAGAGATAGCTTATTTCCAAACAAGGTCACACTCACAAATACAGGAATTGAGACTTCAAGCTATCTTTCTGAAAAACACAATCCAATTAATAATAGTTGGGCTTTATTATTATTATTTAATATTCTATTCTGCAAAAGACACTGATAAGTGAATGAAGATAAGTCATATTTGCAAAACACATATTTGATAAAAATGTGTATCCAAACTTGTACCTAAAATATACAAAGAACTCTTATAACTTAACAGTAGAAAACAAACACCCAATTTAAAAAATGGGTGAAATATTGGGACATCTAACCAAAGAAGATATGGAAAATTTTACAGTCCCAGAAGAGAGCTCCAGTCTCTCCACATCCTCACCAACATTTGTCATTTCCTATCTTTTTCTTTTAAACTTTGCTATTAATGCTAGAGTGAGATGGTATCTCATTTTTGTTTTGATTTACATCCTCTAATATCTAATGAGGAGCTCTGGTAGCATAGTGGCTAAGGCACTTAACTGCTCACCAGATGGCTGGCGGTTCAAACCCATCAGCCACTCCTCAGAAGTAAGGTTGGGCAATCCTACTTCCGCAGTGATACTGCCTCGCAAACCCAAGGAGGAGTCGCTATGAGTCAGGGCTGACTCGATGGCACATAACAACAACAACAACAACAACAACAACAACAACAATATCTAATGATTGTGAATAAGGAAAATATATGTTTTATAGATTACTTGTGAAATTTCAAAATGTGAGGTTTATGTATTTATTTTAGGGTGCTTCAATTGACTCTACATCAAAATGGCATGTATCCCATACAAAAACAAACTCATTGTTGTCGAGTCGACCCCGACTCATAGTGTGACCCCTCCTTGGGTTTCCTTGGCAGTATCTCTACAGAAGCAGGTTGCCCAACTTCCTTCCAAAGAGAAGCTGGTGAGTTTGAACCATCAGCCTTCTGGTTAGCAGTCAAACTCCTCAGGCACTACGCCATAGATGCCTAATAATAGTTTTGAAAATTAAAAAAAAAAAAAAGAAGATATGTAGATGGCAAATACTTATATAAAAGACACTCAACATCCTTTATCATCAGGGAAATACAAATTAAAACAACAAAAGGGACACTATGATACCCTGACTAGAACAACCGGGGAAAAAAAAAAAAAAAAAAACTGAAAATACTAATTGTTGAAAGGATGCAGAGTAACCGGAACTTTCATTCATTGCTGGTGAGAATACAATGCAGCAAGTTTGGGAGGCAGTTTGGCAGCTTTTTACCAAGTTTAATATACATTTACTATGGACGCAGCAATTAAGTGTCTAGGTATCTAATTGGTCTGAAAATTTTTGTCCACAGAAAAATCTATTCATAAATATTAATGGAAGATTTATTCATATTTTCCCAAAAGTAGAAACTACCAAGACTGTCTTCAATAGGTCACTGGATAAACCAATTTTGATACATCCATACAACGGAATACTATTTGGTAATTAAAAGAAATGAGCTGTGAAGCCAAAAAGACATGGATAAACCTCAAATGCATATTGCTAAGTAAAAGAAGCCAGTCTGAAATGCTAAGTATCATACAATTGCATATATATGGCATTTTGGAACAGGCAAACCTATAAAGATGGTAAACAAATCAGTGTTTGTCAATAGGGAGGAGGGAAGTGGATCTAAGAATAGGTGAAATACAAGCAATTTGTTTTTTTATAGGAGTGGAACTATTTTGCATGATACTGTAGTGGTGGATACATGAAACTCAATACTTGTCAAAACAGATAAAACTATACAATGCAAGAAGTAAACCTTAAGATACACCAATTGGGAAAACAAAGGAAATAAGAACTTGGAAGATCCCAAGATTGATTGCAGAACATAATAAAAGTATATAATTGTATTACAGATATATGAATAACCTCACTGGAGTGGAGAATGGGGAAAGTTTCCATTTAAGTAACTTTAGAAATGAGTGGAGTCTGTAAAATTAAAGGCAAAGGAAATATTCATAAGTGTTGTACTCTAATTGATCAAGTTGTTTCCCATAGGGGCATGAGTTTTCAATTTTGAAACCACTATACACGTATACAGGAGCTCTGGTAGCATAGTGCCTAAAGCACTTGACTGCTAACCAGAAGGCTGGCGGTTCAAAACCACCAGTCACTCCTCGGAAGGAAAGTTGGGCACTCCTAGGAAGGAAGGTTGAGCAATCCTACTTCTGTAGTGATACTGCCTCGGAAACCCAAGGAAGGGTCGCTATGAGTTGGGGCCGACTCGACGGCATATAACAACAGCAACAACAACATACACGTATACAGGAGCTCTGGTAGCATAGTGGCTAAGGCACTTGACTGCTAACCAGAAAGCTGGCGGTTCAAATCCACCAGCCACTCTGGAAGGAAGGAAGTCGGAAGGAAGATGGGGCAATCTACTACCATAGTGATACTGCCTTGGAAACCCAAGGAGGGGTCACTATGAGTCAGGTCTGACTCGGCACATAACAACAACAACAATACATGTATACAGAAATTGAACATTAAAATAAAAGAATGGTGATGGTAAAACGAGGGCTCCTTGGAGAAATGACTGATTTTAGGACAAGGGCAATACATATACAAGATAAGCCCTGAGTATCTCTTGTAGTTCTATAAGGTAAAGAAGTGTTAAAATCATAAATATATTAAAGGAAGAACTCATATCAAGAGGAATATGTCAGAGGAACACAGGAGCCAAATACAAGAGTGGCCAATGGATAAAGCTGTAATAATTAGACAAATAAATAAGTATTGGATTAGGACCCAAAGTATAAAATTAATATCCATCAGTCCATAATGAAATAAATAAATAGTGAGAGCAAATAAATAAATGCGAGTAGACAAACCTCTGATCTTGAATAATTCCAAATAATTCATGTAAATATTATCTTCTAAGGAGGTAGAACTTAATTCCCCACTCTAATTGTAGGCTGTGACTTTCTTCCAAAAAATACGGTACAGAAAGGGAAAAACATAAAAACTTTACAGCGGTGAAATCTAACAAGCAGTTCTTCAGTTAGGTGATCAAACTCAACATCAACGGTAATGAGTCATGTCAATAATATGTACCCTTTAAATGATATGATGAAAATGTCACATCACCTCTGTGGTCTTGCTCCCCAAAATCCATAATCCCTGTCTAATCATGAGAAAAATATCAGACAAATCCCAACTGAGAAATATACTATAAATAATCTGACCAGTATACCTCAAAGCTATCAACATCATGAAAAACAGGAACATCTGAAAAATCATCACAGCCAAGAACAGCCTAAGAAGACATGGAGACTGAAAATCTAAAGTGGTATCCTGGATGGGCTCCTAGAACAGAAGCACACTAGGCGAAACCCAAGGAATTTGAATATCATAGGCTTTAAGTAAAAATAATGTACCGATATAGGTTCATTGATTGTGACAAATACACAATGTCAACATGGAATGTTAATAAGAGTGGAGACTAAGTGTGAGACATTTGGTAACTCTCTATATTATCTTCTCAATCTTATGTAAATATGTTGTTGTTGTTGTTGTTATGTGCCATCGAGTCAAACCCGACTCATGCTACCAGAGCTCCCTATGTAAATATAGAATTCTAAAATTTTATTTTAGAAAAATTAGGGAGGATGTAATATTTTTTTCAAGTTTATTTGTAATTCAATTCATCTTCCAGAAAGTGAAGAGATATTGTAAACAGAAAAGATAAGCTTTACATTTTAATTTATAAGCTGTAGTTGTTGGTTGCCGTTGACTTGATTTTGACTCATAGTGACACCATGTTTGTAGAGCAGAATCACTCCTGTTCCATAGGGTTTTCAAGGCTATGACCTTTTGGAAGCAGAACAACAAACACTTCTTCAGAGGCAACTCCGAGTGAACTTAAACCACCAAATTTTCAACTAGTAATCAAACACTTAATCATTTGTACCACCAGGGACTCCTTTATAAACTGCACTCCCATATAATCTATATTTATGTACTTTCATAGACATATTGCAGGTAGTCCACAACTTATGACATATTCAGGGTATGGTGAACTGTCAGTTTGTGGATTTTTTTTGTACATCTTATTGTTAGTAATAAGCACTCCATACTGTGTTGCAGTGTGTAATATGTTGATGTTATTCTCAGATGTTCACTTGCAGATGTCCAAAGTTTGGAGTTATGCATGCATATATTGATAATAAAAAGCAATAGTTTTGAAAATTAAAAAAAAAAAAAAAAGAAGAGGTATTCAATTTATGTCAGAAATGACTTAATATGGCATCATTGACATAGAACTTGATCATAAATTAGGTACTATGTATACTTTTTAATAATAAAGTTCTGCTATTTCACTCAAATAACATGTGAAAGCAGGAGACAACCTCAGTGTTTGACCTGAAATAAAACTGATCACATTAATATATACCTAACAGTACATGGGACTATCTGCCCATATGTCCCCATTACAGGTTTCAAGATCCCATTTTCTTCCCAATGAACCCTCACTTTAACTTCAGAGACCATTCTGGGTTGGTAATTTAATTGGCATTGTAATTCAGCCACCCTTACGATAAGACTCTGGGTTTGGTTTTCGGCAATAACAGCTCTGTTACTAGAAGAAATAAGGCTTTCTTTCAGAGCACAACTAGAAATATTGAGGTCTTTTATGCGGCACTTAAACCATGACTGAGCAGCCCTGAGCTCATCTCGCTCTTTCACCACTTTGTCTAGTGTAAGTAGGACCAACCAACCAGTTTCCTTATACTC
>NW_006921751.1:2682783-2693586 GCF_000298275.1 Orycteropus afer afer
GGGATCGGGCAGTGTTTCATTCTGCTGTGCATGGGGTCGCTATGAGTCGGAAACGACTCGACGGCACTTAACAACAACAACAACAACAGTACATGTAAGGAGCTGTGGAGGTGCTGGGAGCTCTTGTGCCATAGTACCTAAGACATTTGACTGCTAACCAGAGGGTTGGTAGTTCAAACCCACCAGCCACTCCTTGGAAGGAAGGTTGGGCAATCTTCTTCCGTAGTGATACACCTTGGAAACCCAAGGAGTGGTTGTTATGAGTCAAATCTGACTCCACGCCAGTGTATTTGGTTTTTGGTTTTGAAACCCAAGCCACAGTATTTTCAATTGCTTCACATGCATATGAAAGCTGGAAAATGAATAAGGATGACCAAAGAAGACTTGATGCTATTCAATTGTGGTGTTGATGAAGAATATCGAAAGTACCATGGACTGCCATAAGAATGAACAAATCTGTCCCGGAAGAACTGCAGCCAGAATGCTCCTTAGGACTAAGAATGACCAGACTTCATCTCATGTACTTTTGTCATCAGAAGGGACTACTCCCTGGACAAGGTTATCATGCTTAGTAAAGTGGAGGGTCAGTGAGGAAGGGGAAGGCCCTCAGTGAAATGGATTGACACAGTGGCTGTAGCAACCAGTTCAATCATAGCAAGGATTATGAGGATGGTTCGGGTCTGGGTAATGTTTCATTCTTTTGCACATAGGGTCCCTATAAGTCAGAACTGACTTGAAGGCACCTAACAACATGTGATCCAATGTCTACCAGTGATCTCCAACGTCAGCCTATGCTGAACTATCCCTCTCTTGATAATCTCATGTAGGATCTAAGACATCTATTCAGTTGGGATATTTTGCAGTGACACGAGATAACTACGATGGTATTTTGCAGTGACTTTGTCCCTGTAATGGTCTCCTTTTATACAACTGAAATACTCTAATCTATTCTTATGAGTCCTCAGTAATCAACAATATAATTTCATCTTAAAAGTCCTTCATCTGTATATAATTTTATATTTGCAAATCATCCCGTAACTATTTATTTATCTGATTCTTCCATAAACTTAATGAAATAGACAATTAATTGTTTGCCAATAATGAAACTTCAAAGGTACACGAGGGGGAATATTGCCCGGCCCCATGCCTTCTTCATGATCCTTGCTATGTTTGAGTCTATGCTGTGGCTGTTGTGTCCATCCATCTCATTGAGCATTTCTCTAATTTTTGTTAGAGCACTCCTGTTCTAGAGATGGGTCTTTCCTGATGGCTTGTCCAAAAGTTTAGCTGTCCTTGCTTCTAAGGAACATTCTGGTTATATTTCTTCTAAGATTGATTTCTTCATTCTTCGGACAGCTGATGGTATATATATTGGTTACTTACATAGTTCAAATACATTAATTCTTCTTTTGTCTTATTTTTTTTTAAATTTTGTATGCATATGAGGTGATGGAAAAGACCATAGCTGGTATCAGATGTATCTTAGTCATTAAACTGATATATTCACTTTTTAAAACTTCCAAGTTTTTTAAAGCAGATTTCCCACTACAATAAATTGCTTGATTTCTTGACTGTTGCTTCTGTGGATGCTGATTATTGGTCTAACTAGAAAGAAATAATTGAAAACTTCAGTTTGTTCTCCATTTATCATGATGTCTATCAGTCCAGTTGAGATGATTTTTAACTATTTCACATTCAGGCATAATATATACTGAAGGTTATATTCATTGACTTTCATCAGTAGGTACTTCAAGTCATCTTTATTTTCAGCAACCAAGATGTGTCATTTGGATACTGTAGGTTGTTAATAAATTTTGTCTCCAGACTTGATGTCACATTCTTCTTCATATAGTTCAACTTCTCTGATAATTTTTTCATTACGTGGATCAAATAAGTAACGGGAAGTGATATATCCTAGCCACATACCTTTTCTAATTTTGAACCATGCTGTGTCTCTTTGTTCTAGTCCTTCAACAACCTCTAGATCCATGTATGAGTTTTCCACATGAGCACAATTAAGTTCTCTTGAGTTCCCATTTTCACATTTTTAATGTCTATAAAATGGTTATTATAGCACAGATTATATATCTAAAACTAAGCTGGTGTTATGCCAAACAAGAAAGTAATTAAAAATCCTAATACACGAGGAGCTCTGGTGGTACAATGGTTAAATACGTGGGTGCTAAACAGAAGGTTGGTAGTTGAAACCCACCAGTGGCTCCACAGGAGAAAGGACCTGGTGATCTGTTTACATAAACATTACAGCCTAGGAAACCCTGTGGAGTAATTCTGTTTTCTCCTACAGGATCACTATGAGTCAAAATCTACTCCTCAACAACAATATATGAAGAGCACAGTGCTGAGCCAATACTGACATACAGAAGCCAATTAGAGAGCAAAATTCTATGTAAACAATATATTATTCTGGCTACAAGTCAATTCTGACTCATAGCAACCCCGAAGGACAAGGCTGTAATCATTATGGAAGCAGACTACCACATCTTCCTCCCACAGAGCTGCAATGGATTTGAACCACCTACTTTTTGGTTACCAGCCAAATGCTTAACCACTGTGCCACCAGGACTCTTAAATGGTATATTGTTGTTGTTGTTGTTATGTGCCGTCAAGTCGGCCCTGACTCATAGCGACCCCTCCTTGGGTTTCCGAGGCAGTATCACTACGGAAGTAGAGTTGCCCAACCTTCCTTCCGAGGAATGGCTGGTGGGTTTGAACCGCCAGCCTTCTGGTTAGCAGTCAAGTGCTTTAGCCACTATGCTACCAGAGCTCCTAAATGGTATATTAGATAGCATAAATATATGCAGTAACAATAAATCAATAATAATAACATTGTTACTGAGACAGTAGTTATAATGTACAAAATGAATGAGAAAAGAGGAGGTAAATGTGGATCAAAGTCCTTGGAGAGGATTTCTGATAGTGATAGGACTTGATTCTTGCATAATTTGTGTGTTGTGGCTAGATGTGTAGGTGCATCACTTTGATTCAATAAACACTACAAGCTAGGGTAAGAAAGGAAGCATGCTCAGGATATGCTTTTAAGGAAGCATTTGAAAGAAAACTGATCTAAGTGACAAATAGTTGAAGAATAGTCAGCAATAAAATTTTAATAAAAGTAGAAGAGTCATTATCTTAGCTAGACTAGAGCCTTCCTTCAGAGACAACAGAGAGAGAAAGTCTTCTAGAGCTGGTATCCTAAAGTCACACTTCTAGCCTCATAAACTGCAAGAAAATAAATTTATGTTTGTTAAAGACACCTACTTGTGATATTTCTGTCATAGAAGCACAAGATAACTATGATTAATTTGTTACTGACAAGAAGAGGTGCTACTCGAACAAATACCTAAAATGTGGAAACAGTTTTGAAATTGGGCAATGGGTAGTAGCTGGAAAAGTTTTAAGGCACCTGAGAGTAAAATCCCATATTGCCTTCAAGAGACTGTTGGTATAATTATGGATGTCAAAGTCAATTCTGGTAAGAGTTCATAAGGAAATGAGGAAAGCTATAGCTAAAGTATCATCTTGGAGAATATGTGTGTCACCAGCAACAGAAGGTTGCTAGAAATGTGGACATTAATTGTGTTTCTGATGAGGCTTTAAAAGAAAGTGAAAATATGTGATTGAATAATGGAGGACTGATGATGCTTTTTATGCAGGAATTTGTCTAAATTATGTTCAAATGTTTGGTGGAAGGCAGAACTTGTAAATGACTAAATTGGATATCTGGCTGAAGTGATTTCTAAGCAAGCTTTTTAAGGGGACACAATGCTTCTACTTGACTATGCAAAGGCATTAGACTATGTGGATCATAACAAATTGTGGATAACATTGCAAAGAATGGTAATTCCAGAAAACTTTATTGTGCTCATGGGGAACCTGTACATAGAGTGAGAGGCAGTGGTTGTAATAGAACAAGGGGATATTTCATGGTTTAAAATCAAGAAAGGTGTATATCAGGGTTATATCCCTCACCATACATATTTAATTTGTATTCTGAACAAATAATCTAAGAAGATATGAAAAAGAAGATAGCATCAGGATTAGAGGAAGACACATTAACAACCTGAGTAATATATGCAGATGACACAACCTTGCTCCTTGAAAGTAAAGATGATTTGAAGCACTTATTGATGAGGCTAAAAGGCTAAAGCCTTCAGTATGGATTATACCTTACTGTAAAGAAAATAAAATTCCTCACAACTGGACCCATAAGCAACATCATGATAAATGGAGAAAAGATTGAAGTTGTCAATGATTTTATTTTACTTGAATCCACAATCAAAGCCCATGGAAGCAGTAATCAAGAAATAAAACAACGTATTGCATTGGGCAAATATGCTGCAAAAGATTTCTTTACATGTTAAAGGCCAAAGATGTGACTTTGAAGACTAAGGTGCACCTGGCCCAAGCCATGGTATTTTCCATCCCCTCATATTCATTGGAAAACTGGGCAATGAATAAGGAAGGCCACAAAGAAATGATGCACTTAAATTATGGTGTTGGTGAAAAATATTGTATACTATGGACTGTCAGAAGAACAAACAAATTGATCTTGCATAAAATACAGCCAGAATGCTCATTAGGAAGGAGGAAGATGAAACTTTGCCTCTAGTACACTGGTCATGTTGTCAGGCCAGACCCGACCCTGGAGAAGATAACATGTTTGGTAAACTGAACAGTCAGCAAAAAACAGGAAAACCCTCAAAGAAATGCAGTGGCTGCGACAATGGGCTCAAGTATCAATGATTGTTAGGATGATGCAAAACTGACAGTATTTCCTTCTATATCAGATAAGGTTGCTATGAGTTGGAACAATCTCATTGGAACCTAACAACAACAATAACTGCTAAATTTTGAGGATAAATCAAAGAGGAGCAAAAAGAACTACTAGAAATATATTGAAATAGTCTGGATTTGGGAGCATGAGGGCTATATACTATGGCAATGGAATGAACATAGTAATAAAGAGACAAGAATGAGTGATCATGAGAAATTAAATTGAAAGTTTGGATAGACTAACCATAGCCAGAGTGTATTTCCTAATTGAATTCCATAGATAAATATATGGTAGGGGAAACAAGTAAAGCCTATATCCAAAACTGTAATGAAACAAAATAGAGTGAGAGAGAAACAGAGAGGGATTGATTTCCCTCCCCCCAAATGTCAAAGAATTATTGGTTGAATCACCAACCACCAATCAGGCAAACTTGGATAGCTATGTCTGTTTATCAGTGAGGAAAGCTACAGCTGGTATGGTGATGGTCAAAGAATAACTTTCTCAAAAGCCTCGTGCTTTAAAAAATAAAATGGAAAATAAAAAATAATGAAGACTATTACCCACAGTAACACTTAAGTTCTAAACAGAGACAACAACACTGGCTTAAAATATGAAGAATAGTTTTGGTGCCTGTGCAGTTCTGCTTTCAATTCTGAATTCTCAGATCTGTGCAGTTTGTGGCAGAGTGACTACCATGAAAATTCCCCTGTGACCCTCCTGAGCTAGAAACCAGCTTACTGTAGCTGCTTTTCTGTTTAGTACTGCTACCTGACAGCAGAGGAGGAACAAAAGAATATGTGGCAATAGTTCTCAAATTTTACTGTAGGTAAGAATCATTAGGAGCCTTGTAATAAAAACAGTTTCCTAAGCCCTATTTCTAGAGATTTTGATTCAGTAGTTCTGGAAAGAGGGCCAGAAATCTGCATATTAATAAGTACTCTCCAGGTAATTCTGAGAAAGGTGGCCCACGGACAATGCTTTGTGAAACTCTGATTGATGAAAAAAAAAAAAAAAAAAAGGTGAGTGCCCCATCCAGCTTGTTACTATAGCAGGCCGTACATCCTCCTTTATGGTAAAGAGCACATCATATTAGTGTGATTTGTTTATATTTTGTCTCACTAGACTGTGAGCTTCTTGAGGGCATGTCTTGGTCAATTAATTTTATGTCCCCAGTGCCTGGAACAATGAGTTTAATGAAAAATAGTTTAAAGTTGATGGCATAAGTGCAAACAGAATGTTTCCCAATGACTAAAAGAGATACAAATGCATTTATAATTTAATTAGAATGCACTGTTTGCCAGGTTATTCCCCTGCTAATATTTACTGTCCCAAGCCATATCTGGATCTCAGTCTGACTTGTTGGAAATTATTCCATCTTTTGCAACTTAATTAATTGTTACAGAATTCAACCATTGCCTTCTCACATTAACCCATCTTTCTATCCAGTTATTTCTTTCGAGTGAGTGAGTCTTGGAGCCTATTCCTTGTCAATGGTGACTTATTTAGAGATAGAGATAAGCCCAAAGTAGAGCCACTCAGAGTCTTTTCCCTGATTTTTATTCATTTATTTTTTTAATGGAGCTAGAGTGAAAGGTTTTTTTCTCTCTCTCTTTTTCTTTTAACAAACATTCATTTATTTATTCCTTCAGTAAAATGTCACTTCTCTGTTCAAATACCACATACAGTGATCTTCAAGACTCTTGGTCAATTGCTCTCTTTCTCCTCTTTCTCTGACTTCTTTTATCTCAACTGCTATCTCCATTTTTGTCCTCACTCCATTCGATCACATTAGCGACAATTTCCAGTGAAGCTCCAGCCTCAGGCCCTTGCACTGGCCATTTTCTCTGCCTGAAATTTTCCTCTTTACATTCACGTGGTTCACTCCATTATCTTCAAGTCTTTTGTTTACAACTAGTAACACTACCTTCCCCCACAGCATTCTTGATCTCATTTTTCCCCGCTCCACTTCTTTCTTGTTTTAAAGAATTTAGCACTGTCAAACATACTGAGAACACTGACTTTTACATTATAATTATTGTTTATTGTCTTCCTCCCCATCCTCACTGCACAAAGGCAAGGGTATTTTATGGATTCCAAGTATCTAGAACAGTGCTTGGCATGAAGTCAACACAGAGTAATGTGATCATTCTATTTTCATCCAACAAATAGTTGAATGTTATTATGTGCCAGGCAATTAGGCAAACTGATAAAATCTCTATTCTTATTGAGTTTTCATTCTAGTGGGGAACACCAATAACAACCATAAACATTTAATATAATGCTAAAAAGAAAATTCACTGCCATTCAGTCGATTCTGACTCATAGGACCCCTCATTCGGTTTCGGAGGTGATAAATTTTTATGGAAATAGATTCACTCGTCTTCCTTGTGAGAAGTGACTACTGGGTATGAACTACCAAACTTCTGGCCACCAGAGCTCCTTAATACTGAAAAACACTTAGAAAGAAATAGAGCATGAATAAGTGATAGAGTGCCAGTGTTATTTTAGAGGAAGTGGTCAGATATAGGAGGTGGTGACATTGGAACAGAGTCTTGAATGAAGTGGCAGGATAAAGATGTAAAGAGCACAGACACTGAAGTCAAATTGCTAGGGCTTGAGTCTGGCCATGCTATTTCTTAATTGTGTGACACTGAGTAAGGTATCTTTTTATGAATTAGTTTCCTCTCTGTATAATGAACATAAAAGAGTATCTTCCTCAGAGGTTTGATGCTGCATATGAAATGAATTAACTTACACATAAAAGCCCATAGAACAGTGCCTGAACATAGTAAGTACTCTAAGTATTGGATATTGCTATCATTATCTTGGGTGAAGAATTCTAGATGATGACTTGAAATGATAGCAAGCTTCGCATGGTCAAGGAGTAACAAGGAGACCAATATGGCTGGCTGGAGGAGCCAGTGAAAGAGTGAAAGGAAATGAGATTTGAGAAAAAAACAATTGGCCAAATCATGTGTTTTGTATTCATGAAGGTGGTAGAGAATTATTTAAGAAGTATAAACAGCCATGTTCCCCACTGATAGGAGGAGCCATCCTTCTGTAGTAGAAGACACATTTTACATGCTGAAAGAGGGAGAGATTAGAAACCTGGAGAATAAAAACTGATGATGTTTGAATTGCTAACTTCCCAGAGATGCTTTGTTTTCTGTGCTTCCTAAGACCTCCTGATCCTCCCTCCCATTCTTTCTCTAGGCTCCTTTCAATGAATCCACTTCTCTTTTGGGGAGAAGGAGGGTGGCTTAAGCTTGTCTGAGTTAGATTTCTTTCATCTGTATGTCTATGGTACACAACTGTACAACTCATAGTAACTCTGTGATATAGCTTCTACTAGTATTACATTTATTTTTAAAGATATAAAAAGAAAGCTTGCAAAGATTACAAATTTTCTAAAGTTACATAATTACAAGGTGGAGTAACTGGAAATTAAACTCAGGCTGGCTTTATTCTTTTGCCTTTCTTTTAAATAATACGCTGAGTTGATAAAACTGCCTCATTTCTTATCTTAGTCTTTTCATTCCAAATACTCCTTTGTCCCCAACAATTTCCTCATTTTCAATATAAAGTGCATACTTTAGAGGATGGTTATGAGATTCAAATATATTGACCCCTGGTAATGCACTTAGAATAACATCCAGCATATAGTAAATGGTCAATAAAATGTTGGTCATTATTATACTTATTATTAGTGAGCTGGCTGGCCCAGATATCCACACCAATAAGTCCTATTTTCCTTAGATGTTTTTTTTTTTTTTTTTTTGGTTGGCCTATGAATTAATTTCACTATATTATATGTTTCAGGGCAGCACCAAACTCAAGGTAGAGCCACCCTATCCTACTTGTAGCTCTCCTCCTAAAAGCTGTCCATTTTCTCCTACCATCTGCTGTGCCCTCTTTCCTCTCCCTCTTTAGGACAATTTATGATTGTCCTAGGTTCAGTCTTTAGCTCTTCCCATTTCACTTTGCATTCCTTCTTTGGGCAATGTCACCAGCTCCAGAGCACCAACTATCAACTCTTTAGAGATAAAGCCCCAAAATATACCAGTCTTGCTGTGTTTGTTTTCCTATTGTTGCTATGGTAAATTGCCACAAGCCCAGTGGCTTAAAATAACACAGATGTATTATATTACCATTCTGGAGGTGAGAACTCCAAAATGGGTCGGCAGTGCTGTGTTCCTTTTGTAGGCTCTAGGGAAAAATCCATTCTCTTGTCTTTTGCAGAATCTAAAGGCTATCTGTACTCCTTGTCTCATGGTCTCTCTCTGCCTCAACCTTCAAGCCAGTAGAACAGCACCTTCATATCTCTCTCTGACACTAAGACCTCTGTTTGATACCTTCATCACATTACCTTATTCTCTCTTTCTCTTATAATAACTCCTGTGATGACATTTTGGCTACTCAGATAATCCAGGATTATCTCCCCATCTCAAACTCTTAATCACATTTGCAAAGTCCCTTTTCCCATATGTTGTTGTTGTTGTGTTTGCCATCAAGTTGGATCTGACTCATAGCGACCCCTCCTTGGGTTTCTGAGGTGATATCTCTATGAAAGTAGATTGCCCAACCTTCCTTCAGAGGAATGGCTGGTGGGTTTGAACCACCGGCCTTCTGGTTAGCAGTCAAATGCCTTAGACACTATGCCACCAGAGCTCCCTTTCCCATATAAGGTAACATATTTAGGTTCTTCAGTTTAGGATGTGAACATCTTTATGATTTCAAGTTGCTGTTAAAGCAATTCTGACTCATGGTGATTCCATATGTGTCAGAGTACAAATGTGCTCAATAGTTTTTTTGGGGGTTGGGGGTTGTGAGTGTGTCCTTGATCTTTTAAATGGATTGAAGAGGAAAAACCTCCCTCTTTGATTTGTGAGTACATTTTTCTGGTAGAATAATGAGCTCCTATTACCATTAATCTTAGTAGGCTCTGGGACTAACAAAACCCATTTCCCAAGGTCACAATTCATCTTTTTCTATTTTAAAACTTTTTACCTTTTACTGTCATTTGGGTGAAATTTTACAAAGCAGATTCCTTTTACATTCAATAATTCATACACCTTTTGTTTTGTGACACTGATTGCAGTCCCCAAATGTAACGGCTCTTCCCCCACTTCCTCCCTGTGCTCACCCTTTCCCTATGTCCTTCCTGACTATGCATTCTTGCCTCCCTATCTTTCTCCCTGTGCAAACAGTCTTCTGATCTCCTATGGTTGACTGTTCTAAGGCATATATCTTCCTGGGGTAGTAGTTTAGCTCATAGGCCTGTCTGTTGTTGGAAAGTTAGCCCCAGGAGTGAGTCTAATTCTAGGCTCAAAGGGTAATTAGAGGCTATAGTTTCAGGGGTTTCACTAGTCTCTATCCAACCAGTAATTCTTTTTTTTTTTTTTAATTTTGTTCCAAAGTTTTCTCCCAATCTATCCAGGATCTCCAATTTAGTCACTGTCCTAGTGGCTGCCAGTGATAGCCAGGTACTATCTAGTTCCTGTGGTCTCAGGGTCATATAGTCTAAGGTTGTCTTGGTCCATTAGTCCTTTGGACTAATTGTTTCCACGCATCTTTGATGTTTGTTGTCTTTGCTCTGGATGAGGAGACCCATAGTTGCACATTAGGTGGCTGCTTGCAAGCTTCTAGGAGCCCAGTCACTACTTACCAAAGTAAGTGTAGAACAATGTTTTTGTGTACTATGTTTTGCCAATTGACCTTGATGTCTCCTGTGACCATGGCCCCAAGCACACAGGACCAGTGACTCATTCCCTCAACGTGCTTAGCTGTAATTTAGAAGTTATCCTAAATTTTTCCTCTATACTGTACATGGCTGCACAGAATACTTTCCCTTGTTACCCTCCCGAGAGGGACCGGGTCTCCGGGAGCAAGGTAAGCACGGGTGTAGCACAGAGTAGCAGGCTGGAAGAGCAGAAGAAAAGGGTAAAACCCAGGAAGCCAAAGAGAAGAGCAGTCAGCCAAAGGGATTAGGTGAGGAGGGGAAACTCAGG
>NW_006921751.1:2696926-2708385 GCF_000298275.1 Orycteropus afer afer
GAGAAGGATGTCATGCTTGGTAGGGTGGAGGGTGGACGAAAGAGGGGGAGGCCTTCAACGAGATGGATTGATACGGTGGCTGCGATGATGGGCTCAAGTATAGCGGGGATTGTGGGGCTGGTGCAGAATCGGGCAGTGTTTTGTTCTGCTGTGCATGGGGTCGCTATGGGTCGGAAACGACTCGACGGCACTTAACAACAACAACAACAACGGTACATGGGCTTTTACATAGTATTTATAAATGTACTTGTAGGAATATCATCTGCCTGACCTATGCATGGTAATGGGTATATTTCCATTCCTTATCCACACCTAATCTTCTTGTCTGTCTGCCTAAGTATCGACCCATAGATTAATGTTTACTATTACTGATAATTTTGTATGTAATAGTGTTTACCTTTATTGTTTGTACCTTTGTGCATCTCTAAGTGTCTGCCTTTTCCCTAGTGATATTGTGCTGATCACACACTGTTATTATATTCCTTTTCTCTTCACTCAAATCAACACCTATCTCTTAACTGGGAAAAAAAAAAAAAGAAAAAACTGCCGTCAAGTCAATTCTGTCTCTTAACTAGCGGGGAATTTTCCTTCCCTTCCTTTCCCCTCCCATCCTTGGCAACCAGCAAAGATACTTTCCTTCGCTGTCTAAATATTTTCTTGACTTTTTATAATAAGGGACTCACATCATATTTGTCCTTTTTTGATTGATTCATTTCACTCAACCTAAAGTCCTCCAAGTTCATCCATGTTATGAGGTGATTCGCAGATTCTTCATTATTGTTTAATGTTGCATAGGAGTCCATATGTACCATAGTCTGGTATTCCACTCATCTGTTGATGGGCACTTAGTTTGCTCCCATCTCTTTGCTATTGTAAGTAATGCTACCATGAATACGGGTGTTCATATATCTGTTCTTGTCTGGGATCTCACTTCTTTAGGATATATTCCTAGTAATGGAATTATTGGGTCACATGGTATTTCTATTTCCAACTTTTTAAGGAAGCATCATACCATTTTCCACAGTGATTGTCCATTTTATAGTCCCACCAACAATGTATGTGAGATGATATCTCATTGCTGTTTTGATTTGCATCTCTCTAATGGCTAATGATTGCAAGTATTTCTTCATCTGAACATCTTCTTCGGTTGAAGTGTCTGTTTCTTTGCTGATTTTTTAATAGGATTGTTTGCCTTCCTCACATTGAGTTGTTGAAACTTTCTATACATTTTAGAGATGAGTTCCTTGTTGGATATGCCATTACCATTTTTTCCCCCAATCTGTAGGTTCTCTTTTCACTCTTTTAGGGAAATTTTTTGATACACATAAGGATTTAGTTTTTAGAAGGTCCCAGTCATCTAGTTTATCTTTTGCTTTTTGTGCATTTTTGGTTACGCTCCACAGTACTTATGACACACCTTAGGGCCCCTAACGTATGTTAAAATAGTGTTTTAATGGCTGATTTATCAGAAATGTATCACTAGGCCTTCATTTCAATGCATTTCTGGTGGACTTAAACCTCCAAGTTTTTGATAAGCAGTCCAGGATGTTAACTGTTTGTACTACTCAGGAACACTATGAGTATCTGTGGAGGTCCATTATCCTAGCTACCAGACTAGCATTAAGTTTTCTCCCAAGTATTAAATTCACATAAAACTGCCCAATGTTTAGCTTCAGAAAGTTCCCATGCTACTTACAAATATTTTAAAATGTACCACATATTCAAGGATCCAGCTCCTTTTCCTTTCAGCTAATATTGCATAACCATCATCCCAGTTACCTGGATCAGAAAACATGATAAAAGGTGACATCAAGTAGAAAAATGTGGACAGTATAGGAAAATTGCCTAGATTCAAATTTGGCTTGATTATTTGGCAAAGAAATCCGTAGTCACATAATAGCAACACACCTCTGATTTCTTATCCAGATATAGGGATAATGGTATTTATTGAATAGATTCCTTTCTGGAACTAAATAATTCAGGAAAAGTACATGTCACATAGTAAGTGTTCAGTGAATGTCAGCTTGTTCCTTTATCTCCCTTATTAATCAAGATAGGCCGGGTTTGCTTCAATAACCAAAAAAAGAAAGAAAGAAAAGAAAAAAATCCTAAAATCTCAGCAATGGAGGTTTCTTTATCATTCATAGAACACATACCTCCTGAGTCAACAGGCACTCTGCTCCTTATAGCTACCCAGGGCCAGGCTGACAGAGAAGTGACTCTTTCAGATTTCACCAATAACAGTCATAGAGGAAAAGAAAGAGCTCTTAAGACTCTTACATCAACAATTAATCGTCTGTGTAGAAATGACCCACTTAACCTCTATGCAAAACTTATTGTAGCAAACTAACCACATGACCTTGCTCAACTGTAGAGGTCAGAAAATGTGACCTATATGTCTGTAAAGGGAAGGAAAAGGAATTACTTCTCGTATAGCAGTAATGACAAGTACATCCCCAAACTCAAATTATTTGAGTCCTTGTTAGGTTACCTTTGACTTTGCTTTGATGCTCTGTTTTCACTTCAGTCACCATTTCTATAGCTTTGCCTCACATGGCATCCTCCTTGGGCCAGTGTATCAGTCTCATCTATTGATGGGCACTTAGTTTGCTCCCATCTCTTTGCTATTGTAAGTAATGCTACCATGAATATGGGTGTTCATATATCTGATTTCATTACTTCCATTCTCTAGTATTTTTAATACATCATTTATATTGATGGTATGGTTCTAACTCAAACTCTCACTGCGGTCAAGTCAGATCCGACTCATAGAGACCCCTCCTTGGGTTTCTGAGGCAGTATCACTACAGAAGTAGATTGCTCAATCTTCCTTCCAAGGAATGGCTGATGGATTTGAACCACCAGCCTTCTGGTTAGCAGTCAAATGCCTTAGGCCCTATACCACCAGAGTTCCCGATATGGTTCCAGTCATACCATTTTCCCATACCAAGCTTTGGATCATAAGCCAGTTTAGTATAATAGTTAACAGACAAATCTAGATTTTTATCCCAGATATGCCAAAAACAAGATATGTGATCTTGGGAATATTACTTAACCTCTTTGAACTTCAGTGTGCTTTTGAGGATTAATTATTATTAAATATTATTATTATTATTAAACATATAAATAAACATTATTATTATTAAACATTAATTATCATGTTTGTAAATTGCATACCTACTTACTAGAAAACTAGATATTAGTGTAGCCTAGTAAATATTACTACTCATTTTTCCTGTCCCTAAAGAATAAAGCACAAGGTTCTTAACATTGCACTCAAACTTTGTGAAAGAGATCAGCTTAGTTTCCTGTCATATTTTCTCTATGTTTCACCTCCCTTAAAACTTCACATTGTGACTCTACCATACTGTATTTCATCAGTACAGCAAAAGCTCTCCCACAGTTAGGTATTTTCATAAGCTGACCCCATAGCCAAAAACTCCCATTCTACCTTTGACCTAGAGAATGTTCCCCTATAGACCAAAATCTATCTTAAAGGCCACTTCCCCATGAAGTATCAGGTATAGATTGAGATGCAACACTGCACCCAAAAGTGGGCCAAGAATTCTGGACACAATAATTAACAATTATTAATTTGGGTCTAGCTCTTTTGGAGCTTACAACTCATGGCTGTCTCACTGTGATCCCTTGCAAATGAACATTGTTGAGTTGAATTTTTCTTTTCTTACATGAAGCTAACTCGGGAATCTTTACATCATCCCTGAATCTCTTCTCTGGATTCTCTCCAGGTTCCACATATCTTGTTTAAATTGCTTTGGCTAGTTTTAAACATGAGGCTCCAATAAAAGCTTTACAAATGTTAAGGACTGTGAAAGGATTTACTCATATTTCCTATAGTTACATTCCTGTTTACACGTCCCAGAATCGAGATTTGCTTCATGAACAGCAGGACTATATTGTGGCTATACGTTAAAATATGTGTTGGGGGGAAGGACCAGATTCTCAGCCTGTACAAACTATAAACATTTCTTCCAAATTGCCTACAATGTGATCCACCCTACAAAGAATATATACAAAAACAAAGCTTTGAAGCAAGGTATTTTCCCAACTTTAAATGGAATAAAATATAAACTATCTAGCAACACTCCAGCATTTCTTTTTTTAATTAGCCGATGAAATGTGCCAAGAAAATGTATTCCCTAGTCCCAAGAGAACCCTTCTCTATGAAGTCTTACCTGTTCATCTCCGTCTTCCTGGCAGAAAATTTACTTGATCATTTGCATTACCAAAAGAAGAAAATAGCAAGGTGTGGAGTAAGGTCTTAACCTCAGCAGTCTGACAATCTTGGGGTCAAACGATGTCTTCGTCATCTAAGGTAAACCTTACCATGTAATGTAATGTAACCTCTCTAAGGATTAATTGTCTCATTGGTAAGATGACAATAATACATAATAAGGTAGTTATGAAAATTAGTAAGATGGTGCATATTAGGTGCTTAGCAGGTGCATGGCATGAAGAAGCACTGGGCTTAGGTAGTCAATTACCTCCTATATTTCTGACTATATCAGCATACCTTGCTAAACTATGAGCCACCCAAGAACAATGACAATTTTCGAGAATGGCAATTATTTCAGTCACTGCACCCATTGTCTTGCGCAGTGCTTAGTAAATATTTGTATAATAGATGATTTCTAAACTCTGACTGTTTTTGAGTCATGCAGGTTTTCTTTGACATCTGTTACCTACCTGCCAGTAAGCCCTTCTGATATGACTGCCTGTTGTTTTTCATTGAATGATGACTTGAAACTGGCAACTAGTAAGTGGACAGTTATTTGAATTGGTATTAGAGGATTAAGGATTTAAATGCGGTAAATGAGATACAGATTGAGGATCTTGTGCTAAAAACATATTGTTATGTTCAACTTGGAAGCAATGACTTAAAAAAAAAAATTAGCAATGACCTCACAATACTCCTTAATATTAGAGTGCATTATCTCTTGTTTTGGGTTTATTTCTCTGCATGGGTACATATTCCTCAGTAAAGTATCTGCTAAGAACTAGTATTTTTCTGGTGAATAAATGGGTATGTACTTTTAGAGAACGTGAATGGAGTGATAGTAAAAGTAATATCAGATTAGATTCAAATTTAAAATGTTCAAGGTTCCTATTTTAGAATCAATAAAATTTAAAGAGACAAAACACAGTTTGGGTACTTTTGTCTTATAATCAACAACACGCCTCTTTGCCTTATTAGTGTCAGTTGTAGTCAACCATTGTCAGCAACCAATTTGCTCTATCAGTGAAGCAAATCATTACTAAACCCATGGTGCCAGTATTGCAGTTTTCCATTCTGTCTTGAGCATGATATGGAAAAAGGAAAAAGAAGATAAACAACTGTTCTTTTACCTTAGAAATTAAAAACCTTCAAGATATAAAAAGAGAGTGAATTTTCAGTCTAACATAAAAGATACATTTTCATCCCTTCTAAAAACCAGAGAGAATTATCTATCCCTAGTACACACTGTCTCCAATCATGTTTTTAAACTCACTCATTACACACAGAAAGCTAGAGAGATATGTGGCTGCTATCACCCGGCTAATACAGCAAGCACAGGCAGAAATAGTAGACATAGTCAGTTCAGAAGAAAGGAAGAAATAAAATGTAATTTTACTTCAAATCAAGTCAGCTAGGATAAAGAGGGTTGAATAAAGTGGAATCATTTCCCTTATCCCTAGTATAATCAGTGTAAAATTGTACTGGCCACATTGGAGCTACTCAATAAATATTGGCTAATCAACTTATCCAGTGACAGAAAACTGAAGTCTCCAGCTACTGGAAGTATATTCTCCAGAGCAGGAGGGTTCTTAACTAAGGCCAGAAAGCCTTTAGGATCATGGGAGGCAGAACATGCAGCTGGATGGAGACCACACAGATTCTTCTAGTGAGTATATTTATTAGTCATTTAGGCAGGGCAAAGCTCAGAAAAGCAGAGCCGGGAAAGACAATCAGCTAAGAAAAAGACTGGCTGGCTCCATGCATTCCAAGAAATATTTCTTTCTGGCACAAGAATCTTCTAGGTCTGTAGGGCAGGGGATCTCCCAGCTGTCAAAACCCTCTCTTTACTTTCCTGTTTAAGTGCCAAACCAGAACTGTCAGTCAGAAAGAACTGGTTACTTCAGTGCAGCTGACATTTACTCCTTGCTTCCTGGGCCTGGGGCATTCTGGAAAGAACCTGCATCTCCAGGGCCATTGGGGAGGAGCTTCAAATCCAGGTGGTGTTCTGGGGAGCAGCAGGTGCCAGTGAGGCTGAGCAGCCCCACTGTGTGGGGGGGGGAAGGAGCCACAGCGATAAGAGTTGGGAGGAAGAAGAAAGCACGACTGTTTTTAATGTGCTTGAAGTTGTTTCAAATAGAAGATATTTCTTCTTGAAAGCTAGACTCAGGAGCAACCTCTGCTACTATGGGAACAGCTGTGGTAGCTCTTTGGGGATGGCTAAGTTCCAGAACTCAGAGTTGGCAATCTGAGAAACCTCTCTAGCTTTTGGCTCTGAATTGATCATCACACTGAAATGGAATGTTTAACTGGAGTAAATAACACTTCAGGGCCTGTTGTTTCAGGTGCAACTTAACCGTGCTAAGTTTAAAGATATAAGAACAACTGGTATACTTTTAGTTTCTACATAACCAAAAGCAATACAAATACGGATTTTAAAAGCCTTATGGAGATCCTCATCTCAGTGCACTGGGGCTTGGGGATTTACACATATAATTCCCATTAACACTAATAGGAGTTAGAGTAGGTGCACCAATTCCCTTGTGTGGAAATAAGAACATAACCATATGGATACTAATAAATACATTTCAAATTCTGATTTTATGCAGATTTAACATAATATTTTATACAACACTTTGCAAACTCTTTGGAGACAAAAGTTGTCTCAATTCTCCTCAACAGAGACATGCACGTTCATATAAGCCCCTACTAGTTCTTCAAGAATATTCATTTGTACAGAAAAGGAAAAGGTTCAACCAAACTATTGGTAGTGGTTTAACTGTGTGCGGTGTTAATATTTTTCAAGTGTAAAATGTTCTGTTTGCAAACATACCTTCTTTACAGATAACAACCTCATGACCTGTCAGAGATTTTTTTTTTTTCCCCAGAAGATGACATTTCAAAATTGATAGCTGTGAGCCTATCTTTTAACAGTGTTTTAGTGCCACCTCCTGGAAACATCTTTGAAAGCAAGAAATGAAGAAATTGAATGTGCCTTCATCTGCTAAGCCAAGAAACTGAAAGCAGCCTGCTGACATTCACAAAGTAAAGAGAATTAAAAAGAGGAACAAGAAGAAGCAACGGAGAACTGGTACAAAAAAAAAATAATAATAAGGAAAGAAAGAAAGTAAAATAAGAGAGATCAACCATAGGAAGAATGATTATGTCTGGAACCTATGCAAATGTCTTCTCGTGTAAGATCTACAATCAAGCTCATTTTTTGATGGGCACACTTTTTTTTTCAAAACATCTCAAGATTAAAAAAAACTGAAATTGATTGTGTTAGAGAATAAAATAAATTTTCTGAATGAGTTATCTCAAAAAGCATGAAAATATAAATAGCTAGACATTCCTATAAAACAATGGAGTTTTAAAATGTAACTAGATGTAATAGCATTGACTTCTTAGAAACTAAATTCCCTCACAGAAACATAATCAAAATAACACATATGATGATTGAAGGAAGAAAATTGAATTATGAAAATTTAATTATTCCAAACATGGTAGAGACTAAGGAGCCCTGGTTGCACAGTGGTTAAGCACTCAGCTGCTAATCAAAAGGTCTGTGGTTTGAACCCAGCAGCTGCTTCACTAGAGAAAGATGTTGCAGTCTGCTTCTGTCCAACCCTGGAAACTCTAGGGGGCAGTTCTATTCTGTTCTATAGGGTCACTGTGAGTAAGAATTGACTGGAGACAATGGGTTTGGTTTTGGTTTGGTGCCTTCTCAAGTGAAGGTTGTGAACTATTTAATGAGCAATGATAAGGTCTTTCAACCTAGGCCACCCACTCCTACCTCCTGGTGGAAAAGGGAAAATTACCCTCCCTATTATTCAGAGATTTCACTTAAAGACAAAGTCTATTGGAAATATAATTATTCTGTCTCAAAAAAATAAGTGCTTATTGAATCTTAATGTGAAGATCTGGAACAAATGATTTAAACAATGAAATGGAGGCCACTAAGCATCATCATACTAGGTAGGCTTAATGATAACTGTGGAGAGATAATTAGATTTTTTTTTTAATCTCTCCATTTTAATTGATTGCAGATTTATTAGAATGTTTTAAAAAATAAATTATTGTTATCTTGCTGGGACCACTCAACCACTGTCATCAAATCAATTGAAACTCATAATGACCCTGTAGGACAAACAAGAACTGCTCATAGAGTTTTCAAGGCTATAAATCTTTATGGATGCAGACTGTGACATCTTTCTCCCATGGAGCTGCTGGTGGGTTTGAACAACTGAACTTTTGACTGGCACCCAAATTTGTTAACCACTGTGCCTCTGGGATACCTTTCCTGGGATCAGAAAGAGGAAATTTAGGAAGAAAGACTTATGTTGTTGTTGTTGTTATGTGCTATCAAGTCAGCCCTGACTCATAGAGACTCCTCCTTGGGTTTCTGAGTCAGTATCACTATGGAAATAGATTGCCCCATCTTCCTTCCGAGGAGTGGCTGATGGGTTTGAACCGCCAGCCTTCTGGTTAGCAGTCAAGTGCCTTAGGCACTATGCTACCAGGGCTCCTGAAAGACTTATATGATGTTTTTCTTTCTTTTTAACCTAACAACCTTGAGGAATACAGTTTAGCTAATCACCACTTAGAAAATAAAACATTTATTTGAGTTAGATCATTGATTGGCTTACTTTCATATCTTAATGTGCTGTAGAATTATTTCACACATATATGCACACAAGTATATACAGAAATTCACAAATACCATTTTAATTTTGTCCCCAATTTAAACCAAATTTTAAATAGGCCATCATCAACTCTCTTCAAAATTCCAGCCAAAAGGTTGTTAGTACTTGAATGGTACCTGGAACAATTGCAGGTCAAGAGTTTATATACTATATTGCATCATATTGACATAATTTATTTTTTCCACAGTTAGGAAAGCTGTTGGGTAAGAATGAAAGCTGTTTCTATAAATACCACTGAAGACTGCTAAAATGAATATATGGTGTGTTTTTATTTTTTTCCTTTTTCTTTAAACCAAGATTTCAGTCATTATTATGTCTATTCCACAATAAAAGCCTTAATATTATATCGGTATTTCCACATTCCCCAATACTGTAGCATTATCTTCTTGATGCACATACCCAGCTTCTATGAAATACTAATGGTGACTCCACACATACACCCTGAAGACATAGTAGACCTGAGCAGCTTTTACTGTGCAGATAGAAGTATAGGATATACTTTTCTTGATGTGCTTTAGTTGTGCATTAAAATGGATTATGTTTCTATTAGTATATGTACCTCATGAAAACAGATCGGGCTGTCCTCAAATTATATGGATGGAGAACAAGGAAATAGACTTCAAACCATCACCAATTCAAATTAGTTTAGGAAAATATAAGAACAGTTGATTGTCCCCCAATGAATGATTCACATTGTACATCTATCTATGTTTTGTGTGAGAGTGTGATTGTCTAAATGTCTGTGACAAACAAGTGTTATGATCCAATGTGCACACTTGAAAATACATTAACATGTATAGACAGTAATGTTGTTGAGTTCTATCTCCATTCAATTTCCACACTCTAGCTGTAGCAAATATCCCTAGTTATCCCATCATCATTTCTGGAAATGATTGGAAGTATAATCTAAGTAGATCTTCATATTTCTCTCAGCCTGTAAGCAAACATCCAAATGTTGTGTCTGTGATGTTCTTCTTTTCCTTGTTTGGTTCATCCCTGTCCAGATCCACAGCTTGCAAATTTTGGAAGGACCTCTTTTTTGGTGTACCTAGTACCCTTTTGTTGTACCCAGTTTACTAATGCTTGGTAGTCTCCATTCTTAGGGATTTAGAGAAATCATTTCTAGATAAAGGTGGAGAAAATGGCACTTTTCCACCTGTCCCAGAAACAAGCACTACTAGTGCTCAAATTCCTTCAAGTTCAACAGCAAAACACTTTCTCATGCTTATAGCTTTCATTATAAAGATAAGGGCTCAATCAATTTATGAATTTTGATAGAAGATGAATGTCATGACTTCCCTCTCTCTCTTCCTTTGCATTATGCCCTAACCAAAGTTCTCTATCCTTCAAAAGGGACCATAGTCCTCATGCAGAACAATGGGTACAAACAGAAAGAAACTTAAGGACTTTTATTGATCTAGCTGTTTTTGAGACAGCTGAAATGAAGATTTTGGCTTAAAGTTTACCTTTGTTTTCATGCTAAAAAGGTATTTTCCAAGAAGTTGAGTACTTAACTGATTCTGAGCCAAAGACCTCCACTTCCATCTGGTGCTGACCATCAGCTTACTTTCTCTCTCTCAGACACACAAATACACACACACACAACACCTCTATTCCCCAAAACCTCACTGTTATTGAGTCAATTCCAACTCATAGTAACCCCATAGGGTTTCCAAGCAGAAACAGCAGCAGACTGTCATATCTTTTTCCCGCAGAGCAGCTGGTGGGTTGGAACCACTGACCTTGAGGTTAGCAGACAAGCACTTAACCACTGTGCCATCAGGTCTTCTTACATACATTTACAGTATGTAAAATATATACCTAGGGATGATAGTTTTTTAATGGACTTCCAAATTTCCCTGTAACATTAATATATCGGATTATATAAAAGCTTGATTTTCTTTCATTTTTTTCTGTATCACAAGGGCATTCTACCTTCAGGGTTGTTATGACATGTATTTTTTTTTTTCAAATTATGTTGAACTTTATTTTCCTCTTTCATTGTTGTAAATGTATTTACATCAGACAATATTTGTCAATCCTACATTTTTCACATGTACAATTCAGTGAGAGAATTTTTATTTATTCTAAATTGTATTCACATCTCTTTAAATATGTGAATGACAATTAAATAAATGGATAACATTATAACAACAACAAAAAAGGACCGATGACTCATGAGGAAGCAACCCACTGTCTTCACAGTTCTAAATATGACTTGATTTTTGAAACAATGTTATTTTTGTTTTTATTTATTTATTTTTAATATGAAAAACATTACATGTGTACTCATGTGAAAAGTCTTAAAGGCTTTGAAGGGAAGTAGAGAAACAATATTTTGTAATGTAGAATATTTCTAGTTTTCTTCCTATGTTGGTCATAAAACACTCTATTAATTTAACCTCAAGAACACTGTTGTTGTTGTTGTTATGTGCCGTGGAGTCGGCCCGACTCATAGCGACCCCTCCTTGGGTTTCCGAGGCAGTATCACTACAGAAGTAGAATTGCACAACCTTCCTTCC
>NW_006921751.1:2709262-2711569 GCF_000298275.1 Orycteropus afer afer
ATAATGTCAGTCTGAGATGAGATAGGACCAGGCGATGTTTCTTTCTGTTGTCATGAATATGAGTCAACTTGATCCAGCTATGTCTCTCTTTCCACTCATCCTATGATTTATCTATCTGTCTATCTATCCATCTATCTATCATCTACCTATCTATCTAAAGTCAACTTAGGTCACTGGTAAAGAAAAATTGCACACACTTTATGTAATTTTCTGTTTATAATTATTTTTCTTTTATCCATTTTATGCACTTATTTTATTTCTTCAACTGTTTATGAAGACAGGTGGTGAGCACAGACATACCTTAACCCTTTTCTCATGGAGAGTCATTATTTATTGATTCTGCTTCCTCACCTTCTACTTCTCTTCAGCTAATCTAATCAAAATGTGTTACCCTGACCACTCCCCTGAAACTTCCCTTATAAAGATCACAAATTACCTTGACATTGTGAAATCCAGTCCTCAAATTACTTCACTCAGCATCATTTGGCACAATTACTCACTCTTCTTTTTTGCTTAGCTTCTGAGACACCACCACTCTTGTTTTTTCTCCTATCTCCCTCACTATATTTTATTTGTCTCCTTTTATGTATTCTTCTCTTCATCTAAACTTCTAAGTGTTCATGTCCTTGAACTTTTCTCTATTAACATTCATTTCCTAGGTAATTTCACAAAATAATTAATGTCAAATTAGTTCATCCAGTGCTATCTTCTCCACTAGTTTGCCCAACTCGTATGTCAAACTTCTAACCTAACTTCTTATTTACATGTTTAATAGAAAATTCCAAAATATATGAATCCCTTAAATTTCCAATTCTACAAACAATAAAAAAAAAAGAAAAAAAAAAACTTTCTCTTGTACATTCTACTCTATGTCAGAAAATATCAATGTTATCTCAGAATTTTCTCAGGCCAAATCTTCAGGTCAAACTTGAGTCCTTTCATTCTCTTTGGGAAGACTGGTATGTAGGGAAGTTGAGACATAGGTGGGTATAGACCACACATTGTAATCATAACTCACTTAAAAGATTTTTTTTTATTGGAGTAAAAGAAAACATTTCTTAAACAATGGGTGTACCTAAATGGGTTTTGGTGGAGAATATGATGAATGAGTGGCTGCAAATAGAATGAGGGAAGCTGATCATGAGACCAGAATCGTATTCCTGGTGATAAATTATGGTAACCTAGATTGTGTAGAAGTCAAAACTGATAGTATTTGATTTTGGACAGTAAATGAAGGGTTTCTGATGACATACATAATTGGGTTGATGGTGGTGTGGGTGGCCAATTTTATGTGTCAACTAGACTAGGCTATGGTGTCCAGTTGTTTCATCAAACATTTGTCTAAATTCTGTTATGAAATAGCTAAATGGATTACATCAGTTGGCCGTAAGTAAACTATATTCCCCTCCAATCTGTGAGTGGGTCTCTTTCAACTGAGAGCCTTAAAACCAAAAAGGGAGATTTTTCTTGGGTATATTCAGCTCCAGACTATAAACAGAAATTTTACCAGAACTCCTTCACTCTTCATTCTTTCTATTGCCTAACCTACGGATTTTGGGACACAAGACTGTGGCAATCTCCAGCACGTCACCTGATGTACAGACTTTGGATTTACTCATCTTGCAAAATTGCATAAGCCAATTAGTTAAAATAAATAAATCTCTCTGTGTGTGTCTTTCTCTCACTCTTTCCTTCTCTATGTCTGTCTGTTTCTATTTCTCTCTATTACTAGTTATGTTTGTTCAAGAGAACCCTAAGACATAGTTTCACTGGAAGAGAACATATGGTTGTGTTTTATTTTTTTTTGTTTTCTTGGAAAGGGAAGTAGAAATCATTTGTTCAGTTGGTTCCATATTTATATTGAAGTGCTTCTATCACATCCAAGAGAAAGAGTCAAAATAGCAGTTGAATATACCTATCTGCAACATGTGAGACACATAAGTCTAGAGACATATATTTCTGAGTCAACTACACATTGAGCACATTTTAATCTATAAGTATTGATCACAAAATCTCTAGTGCATACTAGAAATTGAAAAGAGTTTAACTAAGACTAACCCTTGATAATGCCAACATTTCTTGGGTAGGTAGAACAGAATGAACCCCAGAAAGCAACAAGAATAAGTGATCTGAGAAGAAGGAGGCAAAATATGTTATAATATGAAAGCCAAGAAAAGCATGTTTCAGGAAGAATGAATCAAAAGGACAATTATCCTGCTGAAAGTTCAAATAAATGACTGATCAATGTCTGAAGGATTTAGAAGGATAGGTTCACTTATGATATTAACATGTATTGTTGTTGTTGTT
>NW_006921751.1:2717689-2730989 GCF_000298275.1 Orycteropus afer afer
GTGTCTGTGTTAATTGATTTCCCTTTTCTTTGTTGAAGAGCGTCTCTGCAGTCCTTGTGCCTAGTCCGCCATCTTGTCAGAACTCAACATGTATGTTTTTATACAATTATAAGGTCCTAAACCTGATAAGACAAAATTAATGATGAAATTAGAGGTAAGGAAATGGATGAAGGGAGAATGTCATTTTAAGAAGTTTGAACAATATACTGAGTGAAGGGAAGAAAGAAGCATGTGTAGAGCTAGAGGTTACTGATGGGTGGTGCAGTGAAAGTAGGAAAACTTACAGTCAAATTGAAGCAATTTTGGATATTTGCAGGTGAATGTGATAAAGAGAACAGAATAAAAATTAGAGTTATTGGCAAAAGTGTGGATGAAGTGAATCATAAAGTTAACATGGACAAAGAAGGATGAAAGTTTATTATTAATAAATAAAGGAATGAATGGACAAGTAATACAGAACATATTTAATACATGAAAAGAGATAGTTGAATAAAATAAGTAAAAATATAAACACTTATGTTGTTGTTATTTGCCATAGAGTCGGCCCCGACTCCTAGCGACCCCTCCTTGGGTTTCCAAGGCAGTTATCACTACGGAAGTAGGATTGCCCAACCTTCCTTCCGAGGAGTGGCTGGTGGGTTTGAATTGCCAGCCTCCTGGTTAGCAGTCAAGTGCCTTAGGCACTATGCTATAGTAAATAATATGAGGCTTAAAGTTTTTTGTTTTTTTTTTTAAGAGGAAAAGCAATTAGAGATGTTGAAACAATGTTAGGAGCAATCACTGCAGTGGATTGCTGAAATAAGTAAAAGAAAAAGTCATTGGAAATGAAGAGGTCAAGACACTTAGAAACCAGGCCACTGAACAGTTTTTCCTGTGAAGATTGAAGTTACAGTGGATGAAGAGAGTAAAATAGACAACACTGTTTCAATAAATTAGTTTGAATTCAAATAATTAGAGAAATGGAAGATTAATAGGCTGAAGGTGATAATGGAAAACAGAGAGAACTCCAAAATCTAATTCCTGGTGATGAGTTATGGAGGGTGAGAGAAAATAAAAAGATAAGGTCAGAAGTGGTGTTCTCAGGAAGGAGAAAAATTTCAATTAAGACATAAATTGGAGGGAGCACTGAGATAAGTGAGGATACAACAAAGTTTGCTAATTATGGAGGAGAAACTCCAGGACATAGAGTGAGTGGTTTAGGAGGTTCAGGAATGCTGCCCAGGGACAGACCTTTATGCAGAACATGGAACATTAGGGTACAGAATGCCATAGACACAGACAGTTGGTCCCCTACCTGATTTAAACAGGGAACAGTTGTCTGTGAAGTTAGATAGAACGCATTCTCTTGTAAATAGGTATTTATTTTATCATTTGGTCTGGTTGGCAGGGATCTTAGATGCCATAAGCACTGCATATTATATGACTGGACTATTGGGAAACATGGAAACTATCATACATATTCTGTGGACTGATTGGCAGAAGATTCACAAATGGTAAACTCATTTGCTGAGTCTTCTGAATGATGATTAATTCAAATATTATATGTTTATGATTAATAAAATGACAACAACAAAAAAAACCAACTTCAGACTATTGACACATATAGGCTGTTCAAACTTCTAGACTAGAAAAGAAAGCTGATACAGACATTTGAAAAAGCAATTAAGCATGTAATAATGTTCAAATTTTGACATTATATATTATTTCTTAAGTTAAACACAGAATTGGATTTCTCAGTATATGAGCTTGGTCTTTAGGCTTAAAACTTCTAGCTTGTTTCCCAAATGTAGCAAAATGATACTCCTTTGTAGACATAATGACCAGCTAAAAAGAATTGTATTTACTATGATGAGTCTCTTTTTATTAGAGAGAAAAACATTTGCCATGTGGCCAAATGGACCTCCACTCACATTCCACTGACCTTAACTGAGTCACATGGTCTTGGCCTAGCTGTATGGAGGTTCCAAAGCAAGTTTCTACTGACTATCCAGCTCTGATAGCAAAAAGTGCCTAAGGCAATTGATTGCTAACCAGCAGGCTGGCCTTTCAAACCCACCAGCCACACCTCAGAAAGAAGGTTGGACAATCTACTTCCATAGTGATATCTCTTCGGGAAGCCAAGGAGGGGTCACTATGAGTCGGGGCTGACTCCACGGCACAGAACAACGACAACAATATCCAGCCTTTATAGTGGAAACTCAACTTTGATAGTAAAGACAAAATGAGGGAGAAGGGAAATGACTACAGGTGACCCATTAGTAGTATCTGCCAGAGGAAAAACAGGCTTCCTATTACTGAAGTGTGAGTGATGTGTGTGTGGTTGTGTGAGTGTGCACGCGTGTGCTTTAGTGTATGTAAATATATCTTTAAATACATTAAGGTTATTTTCTAAATAAGTTTTTGCACTTTGTTATATGTTTCTAAATTTTCTTTATGGGACCTGTTATTCCTTACAGAAATTTTTAATGTTTATGTAAGCAACTCTATCAACCATTTCCTTATAGCTTCTGGCTTTCATGTTATGCATAGAGAAGTAGCTATCCTCTATCAAAGATACTAAAATATTCTCTTCTATTTTGTTCAACAGTTTTCAAAATTTTACTTTCTAATATTAAATCCATTGCTGTATCTGAAATTGATTTCAGTGAGGTATGGATTTTCATTACATTTCCCCCCCCAAAGGCTAACTGGTTTTCTCAGCATCATTTGTTGAATAGCTAATCTATTATCCATGAATTTGAAATACTACATTTACAAAATGCTAAAAAATAAAAAGAACATATAAAACTGAGTAAAGTACTAAACTTTTTTTTTATTTTCAGTCATTCACCTGTTTAACTAATCATGCTTTAGTCTTGAATTTTAAAATATGAATGAAAAAAAAAAAAAGATGGAGATAAGCCAGCTAAGTTCACTCCAAGCTATATCTGGAGGATTATAAGTTTGTACCCCACATTTTCAAATGAACCACCTCACATATGGACAGAAAACATCATCCACGAAGTGAGAAGATCTCAAATTCTCTTTCACTATCACTGACTTTGCCAGATGCAGGTCCTGAAGATATCCAGTCTGAAAAATTAAAGCCTCTTCTGCTGAGCAGTCAGAATATTTTTCATCCTACTATGTACCATGCACTGCTATAAAAGAAAACTCATGGGTAAGACTGGTAAAGTCCATGCTTTCACAATAAAGCCTGTTGACACTGAGTTGATTCGAACCCGCAGCAGCACTTTAGGCAGTGGTAAGTGCAGAGAAGAAAAACAAAGTAATGAGATTGAAAGTGACTAGGTTCTGCTGGGGAATTTCAAATAGGTGGTCAGGGAATCTACGAGATGTAATGTGTGCAAAAACCTCAGGGATAAGCAGGAGCCAGCCATGATAGGCCTGGAGGCTGAGCATTGTAGACAGGGACAATTTCAATTTCAAAAGTCTGAAAATGGAATGAGTTTAGGTTTTAGGATATTTGAGGAAAAGAAGAGGCTGGAATGCAGTGAGAGTGTAAGTCAGGAGAGTGTTAAATGAGGCCAAAGGGCCAAGTAGGCATTAAAACAAGTAAGATATTGTAGGCTATGCTAAGAAGTATGGATTTTAGATTCACAGCTGGTAGCTTTTAAATAAGTTTGCTTCACCAACCCAGTATCCTGTATATTTAGGAGATCCTCAACAAGATTTTTTTCTTAACTCTCATCACTGTTGCCATCAAAATCCTTTCTTTATCCTTTTTCAAAATAATCCATGCTCTAATTTACCTCTATTATGACACCTGGAATACACCTTCTTTATACCTACTTGTTCCTCCCATGGCCTCTCAAGTTTGTGGCTGTATTACCAATGCTAAATAAGTTTCTGGCCCGAAATAGGCTTTCAATAAATGCCTATATGAAATTAATTGTTCAAATATTCATTATGTTGTTATCAGAGATACCAGACACTTCTGGGCAAAGGGATCACAGTAAATGAGTGGATTTGGTTAATGAGCAAAATACACAGTTTCTGCCCTCCTGGAATTGATAACTGTCAGGGAAGAAAGACAAGTAATTATGATTCGTAATAAATTCATAGTATACACAAAATGTAGGAACTCTGGTAGCCTAGTGCCTAAGGCATTTGACTACTAACCAGAAGGCTGGCAGTTCAAACCCACCAGCCACTCCTTGGAAGGAATGTTGCGATACTGCCTCAGAAACCCAAGGAGTGGTCACTATGTGTTGGATCCGACTTAACGGAAGTGCATTTGGTTTTATCCACAAAATGACGAAGTGTGGGATGCTATGGAAGCACTTAGCAGTAGCATAGATTAATCTAGGAAAAATCAGAGAAGTCTTCCAAGACAAAGTGAACATACTCTGATACTTTAAGAATGGCAAGAAATTAGCAAGAGGAGGAGACCTGAGTTATCCAGACACATGAATCTTGAATAACCTTAAATTCATTCATTCAAAGCATTTCCTTTTTTCCCTATCTCTACCAACTCGACGGCACATAACAACAACAACAACAACAACACTGCTCTAAGGAGCTCTGGTAGCATAGTGGCTAAAGCACTTGACTGCTCACCAGAAGGCTGGCGGTTCAAACCCACCAGCCACTCCTCGGAAGGAAGGTTGGGCAATCCTACTTCCGTAGTGATACTGCCTCGGAAACCCAAGGAGGGGTTGCTATGAGTCGGGGCTGCCTCGACGGCACATAATAACAACACTGCTCTATGCTAATGTGAATATGGGTGTTCAGTACTTAGAAGTTCATCTTCTAGCATGATTTTCTTTCTGGAAAAAAAAAAAAAAAACATTTACTATTCTAACAAACATATCCCCAGTTTACAATGGTTTAATACAATATAAATATATGCTTCCACTTATGTCAGTCCAAAACCCAAGTTTGGTGAGCAAGCTTCCATGCAATGGTTCAAGGAAAGAATTCCTTCCATTTTGTATATTTACCTTCCTCTAGATCTTCAAAATCCTTCACTTCTAAGCAGTGGACAGTCAAAATAGAGTTTGTGTAAGGCATACCTGCTTATTAACTATCTTGGCTTAGAAACATGGCTTTTCTGCTCATTGGGAAGAACACATCACATGGCTCCCTGCATGTATGGAAGCTAAAAATGTAGTCTCCTTAAGAGAAACTGCTTTCTAGCAATGACTCTGAACTAAGGAATGTGCAAGGAGACCAATAAATCAATCTTTACCAACTAAATGTAAATCTCAGAATCTCATTCTTCTGTTCCCAACTATGAGGATATAACAAATCCCCATTACCCTATTGTCTTCAGTTTTGAGGCCAGCTGCCTATGCAGTGTTTCTTTTTCTGATTCTTGGCTCCCTAAGCTAGGTCAGATCTCAGGTTAAAAGGACATTGTCTTTCAGGCTACCAAATAGGCAGATGCCAGCTGCAAGTTTGGGAGTCCACATGACACCCTAAATTCTGACCTGCTGGGAACAAATTCAGAAGCTTTCCGACTACCCCTTCAGGATGCTAGCCATAAGCTTGAAAAGTCCCCTGTGAGATCACTAACTTCTGATCTGACAGCTCCCGCTACTCCTTTGGATTCAGGCATTTTCTATAATGACTCACAGAATTCACAGAAAGTACTTATGTTTACAGATTTATTATAACAAAAATATGTAATTCAGGATCAGCATAAAAAAGAGAAACATGTGGCAAGATCTGGGAGTTCTCCTAATGCAAACTTTCCATGTCCCAAAAGGATGTGTTACCCTATCGAGTATATCAATGTCTTTCATCAGCAGAAAGTTCTCAGAACTTCCATGTCTAGAGCTTTTATTGACTTCATGTTGTTGTTGTTGTTAGGTGCTGTTGAGTCGGCTGTAAGTCATAGTGACCCTATGTACAACAAATTGAAACACTACCTGGTCCTGTGCCAGCCTCACAATCCTTGCTATAGCTGAGCCCATCATGGTACCCACTGTGTCAATCCATCTCATTAAGGACCTTCCCTTTTTTCGCTGACCCTCCACTTTACCAAGTATTATAACCTTCTCCAGGTAATGGCCCCTTCTGACAACATGACTAAAGTAGGTACGATGAAGTCTGGCCATTCCAAGGAGCATTCTGGCTGTACTTCTTCCAGGACAGATTTGTTCATTCTTTTGGCAGTCCATGATACTTTCAGTATTCTTTGTCAACACCACAACCCCAAAACATCAACTCTTCTTCGGTCTTCCTTATTCATTGTCCAGCTCTCACATGCATATGAGGCAATTGAAAATACCATGGCTTGGGTTAGGTTCATCTTGGTCTTCAAGGAGACATCTTTAGACTTCAGCATTTGAAAGAGGTCTTTTGCAGCAGATTTGTCCAGTGAAATACGTCATCTGATGTTGTGACTGCTGCTTCCATTGGTATTGATTGTGGAACCAAGTAATATGAAATCTTTGATAACTTCAATCTTTTCTTTGTTTATTGTGGTGCTTCTTACTGGTCCAGTTGTGAGGATTTTCATTTTCTTAGTGTTGAGGTATAATCCATACTGAAGACTGAAGTCTTTAATCTTTATTAGTAAGTGCTTCAAGTCATCTTCACTTTCAGCAAGCAAAATTGTGTCATCTATGTATCACAGGTTGTTAATGAGTCTTCTTCCAATCCTGATACCCTATTCTTCAAGCAGTCCAGCTTCTTAGATTATTAAACATACAGATTGAGGAAGTATGGTTAAAGGATATAACCCTGACTCACTCCCATCCTAATTTTCTTTTATTTTTTTTCTTTTATTTTTTTAATCTTATTTATTTATGTTTATTTTAAGAGCTTGTTTTACATTCAACACTACATGTATATTTAGTTTCACTCCCCATTTACCATGTCCAACTCTAACCCAGTCTCCTTGCCTCCCTACCCAGTAATCCTCCCCCTGTGCCCCTCATATTTATGCAATTCTGTTTGTCCTTCATTCATCAGTTTTGATGTTGGTCCTCTTCTGCCCTGTGGTCTATTGCTCTAAGGGATGTATTATCATAGAGTATGTGGGTGCATCATCCTGGCTTAGGTGGTCTGCATGTATATCTTGTTAACTATTGGGCTGAGAACCAGCCCCTGGAAGTGAGTTTTATTCCAGGTGCAGAATGTATTCCAGGACCATAGAATTGGGGGTCTCATCAGATTCCATCTGACCAGTAATTCTGGTCATTATTGAGTTTTTAGATTTTGTTCCACGTTTTCCCTCTTACTCTATCCAGGATCTCCAGATTTGATCCTTTCCTGAGTGGTTGGCATTGGTAGCCAGGCACCATCTATAATGACTCACAGGGCCATTGTGTTCTAGGGCTGATTGCTTCCATATGCCCTTTTGCGTTTGTTTTTTTTGCATTCTTCTTCACTTCCAATGCTAGGAGACCATTAGCTGCATCTTAGATGGCCGCTTGAAAGCTTTTAAGACTGCAGTCACTACTCACCAATGTAGGATGAGGAACAAAGTTATGTATTTTGTTGTGCCAATTGAGTCTGGTGTCCCCCATTATTATGGTCCTGAAATGGTAGATCTATTGGATCTCTCTCCCATAGTGTCTGGGTGTCTGTGAGGGATTGCTCTGTGTCTGTCTTCTATTGTTTCTGTAAGGATTGCAGGTATTTTGTATCACTGGTGTCTGTGCAAGATTAGCCTCAGCTGAATCTATCCTTGGTCTAGAGTATATTCCTGTTCACTGATCCCCATCTGATCCTCTCAGGTGTTTATGGGTTTATCTGTAGCCTGATGTTTGGTGTTAATTGTAATGCTGTATTGTGGACACATTGGTTGTACTAGCATTTGTCATCTATCTCTTATGTGCAAAATTTGGTGTCCTCCCATTTCCTAATGTTATCATGATATGGTCGCAAACACTTTCTGTATATCCCTCCCCTTACCCACGTCAGCTTGTGGGCCCCAACTATCCCAAAATTAATCCTTCCCCTTCCCTCCCCATCCTGGTAACCTACAAAGTGGGTTCCCTTTCCCAAGCAAACCCTTCTTTGTCTTTTTACAGTAATGGGCTCATATAGTACTTGTCTTTCTGTGATTGACTTATTTCACTCAGCATAATGTCCTCCAGGTTCATCCACGTTGTGAGATGATTCATGAATCCCTCATTGTTCTTTAATGTAGCGTAGTATTCCATTGTGTGCATGTACCATAATTTGCTTATCCACTCATCCATTGATGGGCATTTAGGTTGTTTCCATCTTTTTGCTATAGTGAATTGTGCTGTGATGAACATAGGTGTGCATACGTCTGTTCATGCGCTATCTCTTACCTCTTTAGGATATATTCCTAGTAATGGAATTGCTGGGTCAAATGGTACTTCTGTTTTCAGGTTTTTAAGGAAACATCATACCGTTTGCTGCAATGGTTGTACCATTTTACAATCCCACCAGCAGTGCACAAAAGTTCCAATCTCTCCTCAACCTCACCAGCATTTGTTATTTTTCTGAACTGTTGAACTTTGCTATTATTGCTGAGGTGAGATGATATCCCATTGTTGTTTTGATTTGCACCTCTCTAATGATTAATTATCGCAAGCAATTTCTCCTATTTGTTGGCTGCCTGTATATCTTCTTTGGTGAAGCATCTGTTCAAGTTTTTTGCCCATTTGTGAATTGGGTTATTTATCTTTTCAGTGTTGAGGTGTTGCAGCCTTCTATAGATTTTGTAGATAAGTCCTTTATCAGATATGTCATAGGCAAATATTTTCTCCCAATCTGTAGGTTCTCTTTTTACCCTTTTGATGGCATCTTTCAATACATAAGAATTTAATTAAAAAAAAAAAAAAAAAAACCCAGTCATCTAACTTCTCTTCTACCTCCTGCACATTCTGGGTTATGCTTGATAGTCTATTTATGCCATATATTAGTGCTCCCAGATTTGTCCCTATTTTATCTTTGATGAATTTTATAGTTTTGGGTTTGACATTTAAGTCTTTGATCCAGTTTGAGTTTATTTTTGTGTATGGGCTGAGGTATAGGTCTTGTTTCATTTTTCTGCAGGTGGATATCCAGTTTTGCCAGCACTATTTGTTAAAGAGGCTGTCTCTTCCCCATTTAATGGGTTTTGGACCTTGGTCAAAGATCAGTTGTCCATAGATGGATGTGTCTATATCTGGACTTTCAGTTCTGTTCCATTGGTCTGTCTATCATTTATCAATAGCATGCTGTTTTGACTACTGTGGCTGCACAGTAGTTCTTAAGATTCAAGAGTGTGAGACCTCCCACTATGTTCTTCTTCTTCAAATATGCTCTGCTTATTTGAGGTCTCTTTCCTTTCCATATGAAATTAGTAATTGTTTTTTTTTTCATGTATCCCCTTGTTTTGTTTGAACAACAGCCTTCTAGTCTATATACAGATTCTTCATGAGCACAATTAAGTCTTCTGGAATTCCCATTCTTCTCAAACTTATCCATAATTTGTTAATCCATACAGTCAAATGCTTATGCATAGTTAATAAATCTATTCTTTAGATGATCTCTATATTCTGGTGGGATATAATCAGGGTCATATTTTGGTGCTCGTGGACTTGTTTTAATTGTCTTCATCTTTTGCTTGAACTTGCATATGAACAGTTGATGATCCGTTCCACACTCAGCTCCTGGTCTTGTTTTGGCTGAAGATATTGAGCTTCTCCCTCTCATCTTGCCACAGATGTAGTTGATATTATTCCTGTGTTCTCCATCTGGTGAGTCCATGTGTATTGCCATCGTCTGTGTTGTTGAAAAAAGGTATTTTCAGTGAACAAGTCTTTGGTTCTGGAAAATTCTATCGTATAATCTCCAGCATTATTTCTAGTACAAAGGCCAAATTTTTCAGCTACTGGTGATTATTCTTTGTTTCCAACTTTTGCATTCCAATCACCAGTGATAATCAAAACATCTTGATTGCATGTTTGGTCAATTTGGCTTTGGTGGTTGGTGCATAAATCTGAATAGCAGAAGTAGTAAATGTTTTTTTTTTTTTTTTTGTTATGGGTATGGATATTATCCTATCACTGACAGCAGTGTACTTCAGGGTAGATCTTGAAGCATTCTTTGTGACCATATTATTCCTCTTCAATTTTTTATTCCCAACATAGTAGATCATATGGTTGCCTGATTCAAAGTGGCCAAAACCAGCCCATTTAAGCTCACTAATGCCTAGGATATCAAGCTTTATGTGTTCCATTTCATTTTTGACAACTTCCAATTTTCCTAGATTCATACTTCATACATTCCATGTTCCAATTATCAATGGATTTTGCAGGTGATTCATTTGCAGGTGATTCTTCCATTTTGAGTCTTGCCACATCAGCAAATGGAGGTCTCAGAAGCTTTACTGCATCCACATCATTAAGGTCAGCTCTACTTTGAGGAGGAAGCTTTTCCCCAGTTGTATCTTGAGTGCCTTTAACTTGAGGGGTTCATCTTCCAGCATTGTATTAGACAATGTTTCAGGGCTATTCATAAAGTTTTCCAGTAACATATCAGACAGTGTTTCACTGCTATTGATAAAGTTTCACCTGCAAATTCTTTGAGAAGTGGATTGCCCCTTCCTGTTTTCAAGTCTGTCTTAGTCTGGAAGTTTCACTGAAACTTGTACCCCATGGGTGACCTTGCTGGTATTTGAATATTGATGGCATAGCCTCCAGCTTCACAGCAATGCACAAGCCACCATGGTATGACAAACTGACAGACGAGTGGTGGATTGACTCCATGGCATAGTTATAATTGAAACATCATTGCAAAATCATGAATGGGATCTCATTGAACATGCATGGTTGATTAAATCATACCCTTCTCCATCCTTGACACTAGCTGATCAGGTAGTATTGTGTCCTAGCAAGCCCCCATTAATTTGCACAAATCCTCAGGTGTAATCTAGAAGTTTTAAAAGAATAAAAGCACTTCAAGTAAGGAAATTCTAAAGTTTTAGAATGATCTCTCAGGAACCAAAGGTAAAATTCACTTTACTCTCAATAAGGTGATTCATTACCTCACAGAACAGAAGCACAAATTGCTGATGAACAACTCACTTTCTCTGGAATATGGATGCTGCTCTGAATCTGGCCCTGTTTTGCTCTTAACTCTATCTTTTGTTGCTCTCCTAGTAGCAGATTGTGTTTACTGGGCGCATTCTTCCATTTCCCCCCAGTTTGCCTCTCCATGGCCTTCTGAGTGGTCCCTGATGTTTTGAAGTCAACATACCTTATAAAACTACTGAAGGAATAGGTATATATTACTTGAAAAAGGAAAAAAAATTGCAGGAAAATTTGCTATAATTATCTAATGCCTGAAAGAGCGTTTTATATAGATTAAAAACATATATATAAATAGTATAAATATATACTTTATATATATATATATAAATTTATATATATTTCTATATATAAATATATAAAATAGTAATATATTATATTTCATATGATTCCCTAATATTTGATTGTGAAATTGGAAGTTAGTAACAGTGGAATTAAAACAAGGAAGTCAAATATACTCAAATATAAATTTGGCTTTCTCAAGACAGGATAGGTTTCTACATGACTGGATAAGGTCAATAATAGCGTATATAAAGGATCAAGTGGCAGAAATATAGAAAATATTTTCACTTACATTATAAAATTTTATTTTCAAATGATTCTATATTTATTACCAACATTATCATTCTGCTTTTGTATAATGTGATTAAAGTATGTAGCTACTATTAGACCTATAATGGAAGAGGTCTAATTTGTGCCCATTCCAAAGAAAAGTGATTCCACATAATGTGGAAATTATCAAACAATATCATTAATATAACACACAAGCAAAATTTGGTTGAAGATAATTCAAAAATATTTCCAGCAGTACGTAAACAGGGAACTTACAGAAATTCAAACTGGATTCAGAAGAGGACATTGAATAATGGTTATTATTGCTGATGTCAGATGGAACTTGGCTGAAAGCAAAACATAGCAGAAAGATGTTTACCTGTGTTTTATTGACTATCCAAAGACATTCAATTATGTGAATAATAACAAATTATGAATAACATTTCAAAAAACGGCAATTTCAGAATGCTTATTTGTATTCATACAAAAGCTGTAGTCATTTGAATAGAGCAAGGAGATACTGCATGGCTTAAAATCAGGAAAAGTGTGCATCAGGGTTGTATCCTTTCACTATTCTTAGTCAATCTGTATGCTGAAAAAATAATCCCAGAAGCTGAACTATATGAAGAAGAATGAAGCATCAGGATTGGAGGAAGACTCATTAACAACCTGCCATATGCAGATGACATAACCCTTCTTCCCAAAAGTGAAGAGAAATGGAAACGTGCTGATAAAGATCAAAGACTACAGTCTTCAGTATAGATTACACCTCAACATAAAGAAAACAAAAATCCTCACAACTCTACCAATAAGCAGCATCATGATATAGCAAAGATTGAATTTGTCAGGAATTTCATTTTCTTGGATCCTGTGATGCAGTGAATTACATAATATGGTTCTTCTAGTCACAGTCTTTTTGACTCCCACAAGATGACTGGGTGGGACTATGCAAATATGAGGTGCTCATGGCCAACAAGGGTATTGGATAACTTGCTACTAATGTAAAGAAGGAACATGGTATGATTTTTTGGGTGGGACTGTGCAAATAAGTTGTAGGAACCCTAACATGAGAATTCCCAGCCCACCGAGTGAGAGAGCTGAGTGAGGTGCATCTCTGGGCACCTAATTGCAAAACTAAAAGAGCTTTGTAACACTTGCCTGAGCAGGGCAGAGGCCAAGAAGCTGCAGTGCCAAAAGACTGAGGCCAGAGAGAAGCATGCCTGTGGCATGGCTGAGAAGAAGCTGCCCTGATTGAAGAACTCCATATTGAGCTGCTTCTGTTACTTCCCTAATAAACCTCATAATCAGTATTATCTGTGAGTTCTGTGTGGCCATTGTAATGAATTATCAGACCCAGCAGAGAAGTAGAGAGTGCTGTTGGTAGGGATGGTTGGTGTCAGATTTGGTAAAAAGTTTAAGGGTGATGGCATGTCTGACCTTTGCTTCATAAGAATCAGCCTTGGAGTGTTGACCTTGAACCTTCTCCCCCCTTGTGAGGTTAGAGGAGGTTTCGATGCTACCCCTTCCCTTTTTTGTAGATCCACATTCAACACACTTGGAAGCAGCAGTCAAGAAATAAAACTATGTATTCTACTGGACAAGCTGCAAAAGTCCTCTTTAAAGTGTGAAAATGCAAAAACGTCACTTTAAGGGCTAAGGTACACCTGACCCAAGCCATGTTATTTTCAGTTGCCTCATCTACATGTGAAAATTAGACAGTGAATAAGGAAGACTGAAGAAATATTGAT
>NW_006921751.1:2731204-2743859 GCF_000298275.1 Orycteropus afer afer
ATGGCAAGACTTTGTCTCAAGTACTTTAGACATTTTAGACATGCTTGGAAAAGTAGAGAGTCAGAGAAAAAAGAGAAGGCCCTCAATGAGACGGACTGACACAATGGTTTCAGCAGTGGCTCTGGTAAAGCAATGAGGATGGTGCAGGATATGGCTTCTTAGGGTTGCTATGAGTTGGAATTGACTCGATAGTAACTAACAACAAACAATGACTACTTACCAGGCAATGTTCCAAGAGTTTCACATGTATTGAATCTCATTGAATCTTCACATCACATGGAAAAGAAACAGTGATTGCTTCCACTTAACTGATGATGAAACTGAGGTAAAAACTTGACCCCAGGTCACATAGCTAATTAGAGGAGGAGCTTGGATTTGAATCCAAGAAGCATGTCTCCAGAGCCCAAATGCTTAACTATTATGCTTTGCTGTATCCCAAAATCACTTGTCAATGGTGCTATACATATTATTTACATTAAATTTTATGGAGAATCAACAAATTATTCAAGAAATGCAACTCCCTACAATATGCTTGCTATTTATTTAGTACTCATTACAATCCTACAAATCAGGCATTCCTTCTGTCTGGTGCCAGTGACAATTTCTAATATCACGATTGCTTCTCAATGTCTAACATTGCCATAAGCATTCTCAGAGAAGAGAGTCTTGGACAGTGAGTCCTTAGGGTCATTTGTTAGGCCAGAGGACTACATATTTTTACCTTGATGGGGAAACATTCAAGCTGGCCATCAGTCTGGGCAGAAGTCTGACAACACTTCTGAATAATGGAAGAGAAAGAACAGTAATACTCATATCTAATTGTCTAGCCTATTGCTGGCACTTTTTCATTTAGGGCTGCAGTTAGGCAATTGTACCTGACAAATGAAGGAGATATTCCATGAATGTTCCTTGAGTGGACGGATCATGCTAACACACTCAGTTTCTTACCTTGTTATCCTTACTTTTTACAAATACAGTAACAACTCTCATCATTCTCTTCTATTTGCTTGGTTGGAATTTAGCTAAATATGTACATATATGTACTGTATAAGCTAGTAACTGTTTTAAGGACCCTGAATAATTTAGGACCCTGAAACTCACAGCAATCCTATGAGGTAGGCACATGGTGCTCCCATTATGTAGATACTGAAAATGAGGCATATCAAGATTAATTCAGTTTTCCAAAGTCACAGAGCTAGTAAATAGTAGAGCTGGGCTTCAAACCCAGAAAGACTGGCTCCAAAATCTGAGTAATTACTACCTTGATACACTACTCCATTATGGGTTGTTTTGTCACCAAGAACCTCCTCATTCCTTACTAGCCCAATTGTACAAGTGAGAAAATATTTATATTCATGCTTATTATGGTGTGTTGAAGTCACTGTCCCTTGTGGTAACTATCTTTTCCAGAATTCTCTCTCCACATAAATATTTATAAGATTCTCAGAGGTGAATACATAGACTCTGTCCGTAAAGCAGCCCTTATCAGAGTTCCGTGTTGCTAGTAACCTTACTAAAGGCTGAACTCTACAATTCATCGTGTCCCACATTCCCTGAGGTGGTTCCAAATACCTTCAGTATTATAGTGCTACCACTACCCCCAGTGGTGTGTCACTGTTAACAGTGAAGCTAGATATTCAATGTCTTTTATAGCCCATCTAAAAGTGCCTGTAGTCCTTTAAGATGCAATACATTTGCCTCCATCCTTTCATAGGTTGAAGAGAAGGATGTGCCCTCCTCAATTATTACCAATTAGAACAAATCAAAACAAAGCTCTATTTTTTAAAACAATAAGAAACAAGCAAGATGTGTAGGCAATTCACAAGACAGGCCAATAAACATGAAATGATGCTCTATTTACCAATAATTATGGGGAAAAAAATAAGGTCAAGGGTAATACCATTTCATAAGAGTTGTGCTGGCAAAAATTTTTAATGTTGTTTAATAAGGAGCTCTGGTAACACAGTGCTTAAGGTATCTCACTGCTAACCAGAAGGTTGGTGGTTCAAACCCACTAGCCACTCTGTAGAAGCAACACTGAGAAATCTACTTCTGAAAAGATTTACCACCTCAGAAACCCAATGGGGGTCTCTATGAGTCTGAATCGACTCGATGGCAGTGGGTTTTTGGTTTAATAACAAATGATGGCGAAGGAGGGAAGTATCAGAAATGTTCATACATTACTAAGAGAACTGGAATTTGGTACAACCACTTGGACAAATTACTTGACAAAACCCAGTAATAATAAAGATGCATATGCCTTATACTTCAGTAATTTCACTCTTATATGAACACCAGAAAAAAAAAAAAAAAATCAGAGGTAGAATGAAGCGTATCCAGGAAAAAGTAAAAGAGTGTATAAAGTACCATTATTTAATTTAAAAAAAAAAGAAAGAAAGATTAAGAGAATAAAAACCATTTAAAGGCCTACTAGCAGGAAATGGATAAATAAACATTGATATATTCATACCATAGGGAAAAAGAATGAATGTCGATAAATCTTGCAAACATAATGAATGAAAAAACAAAGTTGGAGATGAAACCAATTATATAAATATGTAAGTATTCAGACAACACTATTATTACTTTGGGATACAAATGTATGTAGAAAACCATAAAGAAATTCATGAGAATACTAAATAACAATTTTAAGATAGTGGTTACTTCTACAGGAGGCATGGACAGTGTGCTAAGGAAACAGTTATAAAGGAGATTTAATTGTGTTGGTAAGGTATTGTCTTGAACTGGGCAGCAAATCCCTGTCCTAAATGTTACATAATAAACAGTAAGCCTAAAAACAAATAATACATTAACCATCTACTTTGAGCTACTACTATAATGAAGTAATTTCCTCTTTTTTCTTTCTTCCTTTCCTCACTTTTTCTTACCCTCTTCTCCCTTCCATCTTTTCCTTCTTGCTCCCCCACTCCACCATACGTTGAGTAACTCCCTATTGGTTACCAGGTAGGTGCTTCACAAATTTACACATTTCTTTACATTTTCAGTTTTTTGTTAGTGTTCAAAATTGTTAAAAATGTCCACACTTGAGAACATGTATGTATGGAGAGGTAATTTCTGTGACCTCTAGCCATTATAAAGGGTAAAAATACTAGCACAATTATTCTTTTTTGAATTCATCTATTTCTGTGAAATCTCATTAGTTAAGCCCAATAGCCTCTTACTCCCTGAGGCAAGCAAAAACTGTTACCTAAATCATATTCTGAAGTTTGACAGACAGACCAATTTTCCAAAGTTTAAAGTTTTCCATTAAAGTTTCTACCAGGGTTTTTTGTTTGTTTGCTTCTAGATGACAAAAATGTACCACTCTAACTCACAAATATTTGTCATATGAACATTAAGCTTTCCTTTTTTAATCTCAACTTACATCCGTTCAAATTATTAGCCAGTACCTGGGTGCTGTTCCAGTCACTTCTCTGAGGGCCTAGTAGTAATTTTAGCAACTATAATGGAAAACAACACTTAGTTTCTGCAAATATCATTTTCTGCCAAATTCTCCCTTTACTTAAGTCCTCTGAAGGGGTTTGTTTTCTCTGCAGATAAGTTCATGAATGAATTTGCAGTTGTCATTTTGATTGACAGTAGAGACAGTGTTAGGTTATAAATGACTCCAAATAAAATAGGTGCAAATTTGGAGAACTTAGTTAACTGAGTATTTTTGTAATTCTACATAGCACATAGACCACATTTCCTAGTACCTGATATGCCTTTGCTGAAATTTTAAAATGAGTAATGATTATTTTACCTACTAATGAATATGCCTTTTTTTTTGCTCATTCAAGGGATGGTAACTGTGTTAAGTCTCTGTGTTATCAAGATGTGTGTTTAAATGAGTTAGCAAGCAAATAGTAAAATAAAGTGTTGAACTTAAAGTAATATCTAATTGTAGTAATGGAGATAGAAATGTTTATGGAGGAAGCAGATGTTTTTTCATGAAATAAAATGATAAGATTAAGGCCTAAAATCTATTCAAAGTATTTACTACAAAGCAATTTTAAACCTGATGTCATTGTGTTCCTGCACTGTATATCCCCAAGAGGTATCCTTTGGGAATAATAATAGTCAATTTTAGTGTCAGGGACATACAGTTCCAAGATATTTTTCAACATAAAGACCCCTTAATGAAATAGAATGAATGCTAGACTAGAAGAATAGGTTCTAATTTCATATTTATTTCTTTATTAATTCATTTACTCATCAGTCATTAATTGAACATCTACTATGTACCAAGAACTTGTGAGGTATTGTGGTAACCAATATATAAAATAAAAATTTTGCCCAGATATTGCTGTAATTCAACTTAGGGGAACAAATATAGCTGTACAACTTTGGTCAAATCAGTCAATCTTCCAATGTTTTCTTTTACAAAATAGAGAAAATACAGGTCCTAACTATTTAGTCTCATTAATGTGAGGGTCAAATGTGCATATGAAAGTTCTGCTTCAACTGTTATTCACAAATGGAAATGTTCTGTGGAGAATACTGTGACTTTTTGGATCCCTCCCATGTCTACTATTCCTTCTAGGCAAAGCAGCCTATGGTGTGATACTAAAAAATCATTGCTGTCTAGGCAATTCCAACTCATAGAGACCCTATAGAAAAGAGTAGAACCACCTTATAGGGTTTCCAAGGCTATGAATCTTTATGAAAGCAAACTACAATATCTTATCTTATGGAATGGCTAGTGGGTTCAAATAGCCAAACTTTTGGTTAGCACTTAAATGCTTAACCACTGTTCAACCAGGGATCTTGATTATGTGATAAAGAACAAAAATAATTTAACTCATCAAAGTAAAACTAAGAAAAAGAAAGTCTCAATATTACAATTAGTCCAAAAGACTAATGGCCCACATGAACCACAGCCTCTCTAACCTGAGACAAGAAGAACTCGATGGTGCCCAGCTACCACTATGGACCATGCTGATTGGGGTGTGGTGAATTACTTGGTATGGCTCTTTTAGCCATTGTCTTTGTAGAGCTCATCAGATTACTGGGTGGAATGAGATGCAAATATTAGGTGCTTATGGACTACCAAGGGGATTTGTTAGATTGTTAATAATGTAAATAAGGTGCATGACACCCTTGTGGAGGTGAGACCATGTAAATAAAGTGTAAGGAACCCTAATGTGGGGATTGGTTAGTTTTATCATTATGTTAGGCTTAAAATGACCCCTCCGATAGGTAGAGAGGGGGTCTGACTACCATCAAGAAAGAAGAGCTAGAGGTAGAATGAAGCATATCCTTGGACTCAAGATCCCTGCACTGGACTTCCTTGGCAGAAAGACTGGCAGAGAGATAGCAAAGAGACAGCAGCAGAAGAACAAAGAGGCACAAGAGAGAGCAGTGTCTTTGCTGGCCCATGGAACGAGAAAGCTGAGAGCCTTTGGGTAGGAGACTTCCTGGCAGAGTGGGGTGCACATAAGTACTCCTATCAGCAGAGGGAAAAGAGTTTCCTCATGCAGGGCAGAGGCCAGTCCAAGAGACCAAGGGCCAGAGAGGCATGCCTGAGGGCTTAGTACAGGGGAGACCATCCTGATGGAAAATTTGTATCCTGAGCATCCCTGTGGTAGTTCAGTTTGTGTGCCAACTTGACTAGGCCTAGATGAGTGGCTGGGCAGCTGAATGTAGTATTCCCCATGATGAGACTGGTAATCAACTCCATGGTGGAATCTACTGGGAGCAGCTGAGTAGCTGCCTTAGGGAATGTGATCTGCTTCCCATATATAAGCAGAAGCCTTGGGGAATGGTTTCTAGTTTATGGCACCTTGAATCCTGCATGTTACTGTGTTGTTGCTCAGCAGCCTGCCATGCTCTGCAGACCTTGGGACTTACAATGGACTTGAATTAATGGCCTGCCGTGTGATTTGGTAATATCTGGACTGTGCCTTTTTACTTGTCAACCTTGGGCTTGGCAGCTTCAACAGCCAGCAGCTGTCTGAATGAAGAAAAGCCTCTAGCTTCAGTGGGCCAGGAGCTGGAGGCAGAGCTTAAGCCGCAGGCTGAGGGGCTTTCACCCAGTCCCTAGAGGCTGGCACTTTGAACTTGGACTTAAAGCCTCCAGACTGTAAGAGAATAAACTCCTGTTTGTTAAGGTCATCCCATTTGTGGTATATTCCTGTCAGAGTGGCACTAGGTAACCAGAACAGTTCCTGAACCTGAATTGTAACTTATTACTTCTCTAATAAGCACCATAATTGTGAGTAATGTCAGTGACATCTTTGTGGTCATTGCAATGAATTATCAAACCCAGCAGACTAGTAAGTTCCATGGGAGGGATGGTTGATGTCAAAGTTTAGTGGGTGGCAGCATGTCTGGCCTCATGGGAATAAGCCTTGGGCTGATGTTGCTGATGGAGATTCTGTCTCCTCCTAATGAAGTTAGAGGATGTCAGAGGAGAATGCTACCCCCAAGTCTTTTTGCCACTGATCAAGGCAACAATAGAAGGTCCCAGTTAGAATGGGTAAAAATGTGGAACAAAATTCAAATAATAAATAATAATAATAATAAAACAGACTTACTGGTCTGAAAGAGAATAGAGCAACCCCCGAGACTATCACCCAGAGACAACCTTCTAACTTGAAACTTAAGACTCCCCGAGGGTACCTTTCAGTCAGATAATGGATGGGACTCTGAAACAAACAATAATACCTGTGAAGAATGTGCTCTCTAGAACAATCAACTACATAAAACCAGAAGGACAACGTTTGTGTGAAACCAAAGGTGGGAATACAGGGAGGACAGGAAACTGTATGAATGGGAACAGAGAAGCCGGGGAGGAAATAGGGAGAGTCCTGACACATTGTAGGCTTGCCACCCATGTCATAGAGCAATTTGTATAGTAACTACAATGATTGGTATGACTGGAAAAACTAAGTTACTATGTAAACTTTCAACCAAAACACAATAAAATGTTTAAAAAATAAAATTAATAATAAAAGAAAATAACCCCTTGACAAGGGTTACATGCTTTTTGCTGAGCATCAAGTCCTTTTTAATTAACTCAGATTGTTGTTACTGTTAGCTGCTGTTGAGCCAGCTCTCACTCGTGATGACTTCATGCATAACAGAAGGAAATGTTGCCTGGCCCTGCACCATCACCACGATCACTGGTATGTTTGGGTCCATTGCTGGGGCTATTGTGTAGTGATTTTCAACCCAGGGCACTTGTCTTCCAGCGCTATATTGGAAAATATTCTGTTGCGCTCCACAGTGTTTTCACTGACTAATATTTGGAAGTAGATCGATCACCAGGCTTTTCTTCTTTGTCTGTCTTAGTCTGGAAACTCTGCTGAAACCTGCCCACCAGGAGTGATCCTGATGGCATTTGAAATAAATAACTTCTAGTATCACAGCAACACCAAAGCCACCACAGTGCAATAAACAGACAGAAGGAGGGTGGAAACTCAGATTAAAGAGAATTAAAAACCACATTCTAAACCAGTACAGTCACACATTCTATTTCCTCCCAAACCAAAAGCACATTCAAGAATCTGAAAGAATGGGAAAATGGAGGGTAAAGGCATAAAAATCGCTGTCAATACTGATGGCTTTACCTTTTATTTTGTCCAGGACTCCTATATTTTTTTTTTCCCCCTGAGACTCCCAATGGTATGAGAGTCTACATGCTGCAAAGGAAAATATCTCTCCATTCCACTATAAAGTACTACTAATCTAAGAAGGGGTGGATGTTTTCATTAAGAGGGTGAGAGTGGGGAACATTGCACAGATTTATAGAACTGGAAGAATTAATTTGAAAGAACAACTGGAAGTTTATATCATTCATTCCAAGATTTCACTCTCTCTAGTTGCAAACAAGCTTTCATAACCTAACCGTGAAGTCACAAATTCCAAAAGGCAGTCTGAGCAAGAAATAAACACTCTTCCAAAACAAACTCTCATAAAGCGCCTTTTAGAAAAGGAGAGATAACTTATTGCAGAGCTCTTTCCTTTATGCATTACATGTTTTAAACAAATTGAGAGTGAGAAGATGAATGGAAACCATCCCATGATGTTAAAATTAAAGCATACCAATGCCTGAGACTACTGTAGAATTTTCTGCAAATTTCATCCTCACAGAGAAAGAACCACTTTCATGTGAAGGTCATTATGTCTGGTTTCATTTGATCTTAGTACCTTCTTTGTACTGATCATCTAGGAATTGATAAATAACCTAAAAACATCCAACAACAAATTGATTCATAGGTCTACAAACAGGGCAGGAATGAAAGCTCTGTCTAATACTGTGGTGGCGATTAATTAATTAATTTAAATGATCTTTTGTGGAGTTAAACTCAATACCAGAAAAAGCACAGGGCCTGGCATTCAACAATTGTCATCCAAGTGAAAAATACATGTCTAAATGAATGAATGAACAGAAAGGGTTGTGTTTGTTGTTATTGTTAGGTACTGTCAAGTCAGCTCCAGCTCATAGTGACCCTATGAACAACAGAATGAAACTCTTCCCAGTCCTGCACCAACAGAGAAAATGCAGACAGAAAAGATAGAAGCTACAAAGCAGTAGAAGACATGAGTAAGTTGAATTTATAAGGTGGGAAAGGAGAAAATACTGAGAAATAAGCATGAGTAAGTAGGAAGAGAAACTGAAATTGGAATAATAGCTGGACAGAAATTTCATAGTCCTGAGTTTACTTTTTATGCAACTTTGAAGTGCTGTGTGAGACCTTCAGAGAGAGCCTCTCCCAATGTACCTGGGTTCACTCATCATTGAGGAGAATTACATATTTTATAACCTAAAAGATTCTAACTAATGCAACAATCAGTACTACTATTACTGGAGAAAATAATACAAGGATACAACACATATTTCCATCCATTTATTTCTATTTCTTTTCATATACGAGAAAGTAAACCCTATTGGAAGTCTGATAGAACCTCTCTCAACATTCCCCATGACCAAAGGAGGGACATCCCTGAGCCCTGGAGTAAAATGCCAGTCAATGTTTTCAATTTGCACAGAAAAGGCTGAGAAGGTTTTGCTAACACTAAGTCTGTCTCCATTAATTTATTTTTCCCAAGTAAATGTCTTTCAACCGGTACATTTAACTTTTTTTCAGAGATTCTCCTAGATACTCCCATCTTGGGACAGTCCATTAAGAATCCACCTCTTCAGGTTACTACAGCCCTACTCAAGAAAGGACAATTCCTTGTGTTGTTGTTGTTGTTAAGTGCTGTCGAGTCGTTTCCGACTCATAGCGACCCCATGCACAGCAGAACGAAACACTGCCCAATCCCACGCCAGCCCCACAATCCCTGCTATACTTGAACCCATCATCGCAGCCACCGTATCAATCCATCTCGTTGAAGGCCTCCCCCTCTTTCGTCAACCCTCCACCCTACCAAGCATGACATCCTTCTCCAGGGAATGGTCCCTTCTTACAACATGACCAAAATAGGTGAGACAAAGTCTGGCCATTCTTGCTTCCAAGGAGCATTCTGGGACAATTCCTTAGACAGTAAAAAAAGAAAAAGAAAAAAAAAAATTCTTTAGACAGTAAAAAAAGAAAAAAAATTACACATAGTTGGTGGTGAATTCCACACTCACTGACTTTTAAGAACTAGATATATTGTGAGTCTTTTTAAAAATTTTTCTGTTAAAATACACAGACTAAAAAGGAATATAATTCTATTTTTAAAGAATACAGAGTTCTGATAGACTATGTTTGATATGCCTGGGTCACAGCTATGTTACATGACACTTACATTGTTATATATGCATGCCATTTACCTCTGGAATGTCTTTCTTTTAAAAAGTTAGCTTTTTAGGTGCCATTCACTCAGTTTCAACTCATAGCAACTCTATGTATAACAGAACAAAACTCTGCCCAGTTCTGTGCTAATCTTACAATCATTGCTATGTGTGAGCTCCTTATTACAGCCACTGTGTCAATCCATTTTGTTGAAAGTCTTCCCCTTTTTTATTCACCTTCTACTTGACCAAGCATGATGTCCTTCTCCAGACACTGGGTGGGTCAATTGAAAGATGGAGTATTTATACAATAGCCAGCCCAAGTTCTTTCTGAAAACCTAATGAATAGCAGAAAGAGAACATATGTCGGAAACTGTCTTTTCGGTCATAATCATCTGTGGTCCCATAAGATTTTCTTGTTTTTTTATTAAGACTGAATAGCTTTCCTTAAAAAAAAAAAAAAAAATCTCCTCCTCAAACCCACCAGCCACTTCACAGAAGGAAGACTATACAATCTACTTCCATAAAAATTTACCACCTTAGAAACCCCAAAGGAGTATCCATGAGTTGGAATTGACTCGATGGAAGTGAGTGAGTTAGTTAGTTAATGATTTTAAAGACCTCAGACCCCTAAAGTGAACAAGCAGTGGGGCCCTAGGATGCATCCCAATCTAGTTGTGCCTCCTCCCCTCACAGCCTCCTCCTTATCCTCTTTCTGGCTTCATTCACCTGCCCAGCAGCCATAAAGGCTCCCACTCCTGGTACAGGGCAATACCTACCAAAGCTTCTCTACCCCTGTCATGGGCACTGGCAGTGCCAGCCAGGCCAGGGGTATGTGTGGGCCCCTGCCTCTGAGCAGCAGAAGCAGTAGCTGCACATGACTCGGAAGCAACCACACTAGCAAACAACACCAGCCAGGGCTGTCATCATCAGCCACAGTCAAGACACAGGCAACCTATTCCCCATGACTGTCCCTGTGGCCATTTCTCTGTGTCTGGTGGGATTTAGCTCTTGGGTTTTGTCCAGGGGGCTCCATAAGGTTTTAATATAATTGACTTTGTGGGGAACTAACTACAGATTGTATGGTGACTGCCCATATATAATATAATGTCCCTTCAGCATCCAAAATGTTGAGCAACATACATACATATACACAAGGTAATACAAAATAAAATAAAATAAAACCCTCACTGCCATTGAGTCAATTCTACTCATAGTGACCCCTTCTTGGGTTTCCGAGGCACTATCACTAAGGAAATAGATTGCCCAATCTTCCTTCTGAGGAGTGGCTGGTGGGTTTGAAGTGCAAGCCTTCTGGTTAGCAATCAAACACCTTAGGCACTATACCACCAGAGCTCCCTAAGATAATAAAAGAATCTTCTTATGTGCCATCGAGTCGGACTCGACTCATAGCAACCCCTCCTTGGGTTTCCGAGGCGGTAGGTATCACTACGAAAGTCGATTGCCCAACCTTGCTTCCAAGGAGTGGCTGGTGGGTTTGAACTGCCAGCCTTCTGGTTAGCAGTCAAGTGCCTTAGGTACTATGCTACCAGATCTCCTGATATAAAAATTGTGTATGTTAAACGAGCTTGTGATGTCCTCCTCAGCATTTGCCCTACACATTCATTTAGCCACGCAGAAAATATTTTCATGAGTGCCCTCTATAGGCCAGGCATCATCTGATCAAAATAAAACAACAACAAAAAAAAAAAAAACCCAAAGAAACCAAACTCACTGCAGTCAATTCTGTCCCAACTTGTAGCGAACCCTCCCTGAGTTTCCAAGGGAGTATCTCTATGGAAATAGATTACCTAGTCTTCTTTCTGAGGAGTGTCTGGTGGGTATGAACTGCCAGCCTTGTAATTTTTATAAATATGATGGTAGAAAAAGAAGTTCTGGTGGTGTAGTGCTTATTAAAGCATTTGACTGCTAACCAGAAAGTTGGTGGTTCAAATCCACTAGCCACTCCTTGGAAGGAAGACTGGACAATCTACTTCCATAAAGATTTACTGCCTTGGAAACCCCAAGGAAGTCACTATGGGTCAGAATCGACTTGATGGCAATGAGTGAGGTGTTTTTTTTTTTTAGTTTTATAAAATGAAGGGACATAAATGGGAAAGAACTTCAGTTTGAAGTAGAGTTTTTATGGTAAACTTCATTAAGAAGGTAGGATTTTTTCAGCAAATTTAAGGAAGTGAGAGAGTGAGCCATTTGGTCATGGAAGAGTAGTCTAAACTCTAGAGGTCCAGAGGTGGTAGCACAGAGAACGGTTAAGATAATGACAATAATTCAGGTAAGAGATGGTGGTGGTAACAGTAGAGGCAGGGCAGTGCCAACTCTGAATATTTGTTAAAGGTATTTACAGAAGTCCTGGTTGGAAATAGAATTTGAGGAATATAAATTTTAGCCAAAAAAAAAAACAAACCAGAATGATATAATTGAACTTTTAATGATGAATCAGGTATTAAAAATATATTCATGATGTTGTTGTTAGGTGCCATTGAGTCAATTCCAACTCATAGTGACTCTGTATACAACAGAATGAAACACTGCCTAGTGCTGCACCATCCTCACAATCCTTATTATGTTTGAGCCCATCATTGCAGCCACCATGTCAATCCGTCTCATTGAGGGTCTACCCCTTTTTCTCTGACTCTCTAATTTACCAAGCATGATATCCTTCTTCAGGAAATATGCCTTCTGACAACATGACCAAAGAAGGTGAGAGGAAGTCTGGCCATTCTCACTTCTAAGGAACATTCTGGCTAAACTTCTAGAACAGATTTGTTCATTCTTCTGGCGGTCCACGGTATTTTCAGTATTCTTCATGACCATCGTTCAAAGGACGGCATCAATTCTTCTTTCGTCTTCCTTACTCATTGTCCACCATTCACATGCTTATGAGGCAACTGAAAGAACCATGGCTTGGGT
>NW_006921751.1:2744197-2745633 GCF_000298275.1 Orycteropus afer afer
AAGCAAAGTTGTGTCATCTGCGTATTGCACATTGTTAATGAGTCTTCCTCCAACCCTGATGCCACATTCTTCTCTTTATATAGTTCAGCTTCTTGGATTATTTTCTCAGCATACAGATTGAATCAGAATGGGGAAAGGACACAACCCTGACTCATGCTCTTTTTGATTTTAAACCATGCAGTATTCCCTTGTTCTATTTGAAGGATTACATCATGGTCTATATACAGGCTTCTCATGAGCACAATTAAGTGTTCTGGAATTCCTAGTCTTTACAATATTATCCATAATTTGTTATGATCCACACAGTCAACTGCCTTTGCATAGTCAATAAAACACAAGAAAATGTCTTTCTGGTATTCTTTGCTATCTGCTAAGATCCATCTGATATCAGCAATGATAACTCTTGTTCCACAACTTCTTCTGAATCCAGCTTGCATTTGGAATTTACTCATCAATATACTGCAGCAATCATTTTTTAATTATCTTCAGCAAAATTTTACTTGTGTGTCATATCAATGATATCATTCATTAATTTCTACATTCTGTTGGATCACTTTTCTTTGGAATGAGGACAAATATAAATCTCTTCCAATTGACTGGCCAGGTAACTGTCTTCCAATGTCCTGGTAAAATGATTAAACACCTCTAGGGCTGTATCTGTTTGTTGAAACATCTCAGTGGGTATTCCATCAATTCCTGGGGCCTTGTTTCACACAAATTCCTACAGTACAGCTTGGACTTATTCTTGCAATATAATTGGTTCTTGATCATATGCCATTTCCTGAAATGGCTAACCATTTTTTTTTTTTTTTTTTTTTTGTACAGTGACTCTGTGTATTCCTTCCATCTTCATTTGATGCTTCCTACATTGTTCAGCATCTTGCTCACAGAAACCTTCAATATTACATTTTGAGGCTTGAACTTTTTCAATTTTCTTCAGTTTTTTCAGGTTGAGATTATATTCATTGATGGAATCTAAACCAACAAAGTGAAATATCAGTATAGCACCTTGAGAGAATAGATAGGTCTCTTTTAGCTATTTAAGTAGTCCCATTGCACCATCTCACAAATCTGCAGCAGAGGCAAGGTCCTTCCTATCAATGACTAACACAAAATGATTCATTCTCATATGCTTAAAGCATACATGCCTTGAGAGGAAGTAATTGCAGAGGATCATTGGTTCCCAGAGATTTAAAAAAAAAAGGTAGAACAGTTGCAAACAGATTAGATCTATGAAAAAAATGACAAATTAAAAAGTAATAGTAAAGCAATTATTGTCTTACATCCCTGCAAAATCTTAACATTTTTCATCAAAATGGGAAATGAAAACAAGAAAAACTATTGTTGTTGTTGTTATGTTGTTATGTGCCGTCGAGTCGGCCCCGACTCATAGCGACCCCTCCTTGGGTTTCCGAGGCAGTTATCACTACGGAAGT
>NW_006921751.1:2745733-2753624 GCF_000298275.1 Orycteropus afer afer
CCAACCTTCCTTCCGAGGAGTGGCTGGTGGGTTTGAACCACCAGCCGTCTGGTTAGCAGGCAAGTGTCTTAACCACTATGCTACCAGAGCTCCCAGAAAAACTATTAAGACATTATATTTGGTTGAATTTTGTCCCCAAAGAAGACAAGTTGGAGTCCTAGTCCCACCCTCTCAACTTACGAATGTCACCTTATTTGAAAATAGGGTCTCAGAAGATGTTATCAGTTAAATTAACATGAGAATATACTGGAGTAGTCCAGTATGGCTGCTATCCCTATAAGAAAAGGAAATAGAAGAGACACACAGACAAAATGTCACGTGAAGATGGAGTAAGAGAATACACTTTTGTTGCTACAAGCCAAGTGTCACCAACCATCACCAAAAAGTACCAGAGAGGCATGGGAAAGATTTTCCCTTAAAGCTCTCAGAAGGAATCAATATGGCTAACACCCTGATTTCAGATTTCTAGCCTCCAGAATTGTGATAGAATTAATTTATTTTAAGCAACTCAGTTTGTGATACTTTGCCATTTCAGTTTGTGGCAGCCCTAAGAAACTAATACAGATATTGATACTACCCAATTGATGATGCTTCAATTAAACCATCTTGATTGATGTTCTTTTCATTTGCCTGAATCAACTAACGTATTACTGTTTCCCAGCCTTCCCCTAAACTTGCACCACTTAGTTATTCTCTTTCAATATTATAGTTCATAGTATTTTCTTAAAAAAAAAAAAAAATGTTTATAAAAGGGCTTTTGTTGTTGTTGTTGTTGTTAGTTAGTCATGCTTCCATGGCTAAACTTTTCCAACATTCTTTTTCATTTTTTTTTTTTTCCTTTACTTTTTCTCAATCTTCTCACCATGTCTTCTTCCATCTAGTTTAGAATCCCATGGAGAGACTGAAAAGAGATGCCAGTCTCCTAAATTGAAAAAACAAAAAAAAAACAGCCATGCCTTAGAGAACAATTAATTTTCAGGATTGTGGACAATGATCTTGACCTCAGAGAGTTATATTTTTGTAATATTATGTCTATAAATGTCTTTGGCTTTTCATTGAGTGTTTAAATCTAACATAAAACTGCTGATGGGTCACCCAATGTAATTGGAAATATCACTAATCCATTTATTAAAAAATATGTTATTTTCCCAGTTTTAGTATCAACCAACAAAGTGATACTCATCAAGACTCTTAAATTTTGTGTTTCTGTAAAAATAAGTTTATTGTGCTATTGTGAGATACACATGATATCATTTTATGAATTTTTTAAAAAGCATAAATACATTTCTGATACATTTTAAATGTTTTGTTGCAGGAAGGAATTTCCTACATGCTTCAGTAAACTATTAAATGTAATTGATTTGGGGGCCTTTATCTATAGAATGAAGATAATAATGCTTACCTTAGAAGTGTGTGCTAGCAACAGGCAATGATATAGGTGAAGTTCTAAGTATAATCAGTAGTATAAAATGGATACATAATAGCAAGAAAACAAACAATTGAGGAAATAAATATATATATGCTGATTGAATCCGACTCATAGCGACCCTTTCTTGGATTGCTGAGATGGTATCTGTATGGAAATAGACGGCTCAATCTTCCTTCTGAGGAGTGGCTGCTGGGTTTGAATTGCCAGACTTCTGGTTAGCTGTCAAATGCCTTAGGCACTACACCACCAGAGCTTCTAAATATATATATATGTAAGCACTGCCGCCGAGTTGGATCCAACTCATAGCAACCCATCCTTGGGTTTCGAAGGTGGTATCACTATGGAAATAGATTGCTCAACCTTCCTTGCACAAATATATAGGGACAAATGTACTCAAGGTAGGGATTGGACTGGGTTTAGATGCAACATGAAAGTAAATTTAAAGAATGAAACAGGCAAAATATAAAACAGTAGGGATAAGTAGAGAATAAACAAATTGGAAATTATATACCCCATCTAAGGATATTCTACTTCAAATTTTTTTTAAAATTTATTTAATATTTTATTTATTTTTTGTTGTTAAGAATATATGTAACAGAATATACACCAATGCAACAATTTCTACACGTCTGATCAGTGGCATTGATTACTTTCTTCAACTTATGCAAACATCCTTACCTTCTTTTTCCAAATTGTTTGTTCTCCATTAACATAAGCTCATTGCCTCCTATATAATCATTCAAATTGCTGTTGTCAATTTGATCTCATAGAAATACTTCTTAAAAGAGCATAATATTCAAGACAGATATTCTTTAATAGTCAAATAAACTATTTTTTGGTTTAAAAAAGACTTCAGGGCTTATTTTTGTTTTATGATTTAAAGATTATTTCAGTGTAGCAATTCTGAGGATTCAGCCAGACTCAATAGCTCAAGAAAGTCTGGACTCCTTAAGAATTTGAAATTAATTTCTAGATTCCTCCCCCTTTAAATCAAGATTCGTCTGGTCTCATGGCAAAGAAAACAGTTATGGGTTGAATTGTACTACCTCCCCTCCCCCAAAAATATATGTTTTGGAATTGTAATGCCTACGTCTATGGATGTGGGAGCTCTGGTAGCATAGTGGCTAAAGCACTTGACTGCTAACCAGAAGGCTGGCGGTTCAAACCCACCAGCCACTCCTTGGAAGGAAGGTTGGGCAATCCTACTTCCGTAGTGATACTGCCTCGGAAACCCAAGGAGGGGTCACTAAGAGTCGCAGTCGACTCGATGGCACATAACAACAACAACAACAACATGGATGTAATCCCATTTGTGAATAAGGCTTAGTTTGTTATGTTAATGAGGCCATATCAATGTATAATGTGTCCTAAACTGGTGGTGTAGTGCCTAAGATACTTGACTAACCAGAAGCTAACCAGAAGGCTGGTGGTTCAAGCCCACCAACCACTCCTTGGAAGGAAGATGGGGCAATCTACTTCCATAGCGATACTGCCTTAGAAACCTAAGGAGGGGTTGCTATGAGTCAGGTCTGACTCTATGGCAAATAACAACAACAACAACAAACCTAATCACTTCTGAGTTATAGGGGACAGCATAGACACAAAAATAAGCAACTACAAACTGGGGAAGACAGAATCACATGTGAGGAACTTGTTACAGAAGTTTACAGAGGTTGAGATAAGTATCTTTCCCTAGGACAAAAAGAGTTTTCCCTAGAACTGTCATCTTGGACTTCTGGCCTCAAGAACGTGGGAAAACAAATTAATGTTCTTTAAAACATAAATTTGTATTTATGTTTGTATTTCTGTAAATTTTTAGAGAAAAGAGAGGAAGCAGCATGTATTAGTTGTTTACTGACATATAACACATCAGCACAAAACAATTGTAACAGTTTGAAATAACACTAATTTTTATCTCAATATTCATGGGCCAGGAGTCCAGGTATAGTCTAGCAGGGCCTAATGTTCATGACCTCATAAGACTTAAATCAAGGTGTCAGTCATATTTGATTCTCATTGAGACTTAGAATCCTCTTCCAAGTTCACTGGTTGTTGGTACAATTCTATTTCTAAAGTACCTCTTTTATTGGTATTTGTTGGCTAGGAATCCTTCTCAACAACCAAAGGCCACTTCTCTCCATCAGCAGTTCACAGCATAACTGTTTATTTTCTTCCAGACCAGCAAGAACACATGTCTTTAAGTTCTACCTCTGAAACCAGTTGCAGAAAACACTTTCCTTTTAAAGGGCCCACCAAGAATAACTTCCTTTAAATCAAATAATGTTACATAATTACAGGAGTGATACTTCATCATATTGATGGCTCCACCTACACTCAGGGAGAGAGGAATATACAGGGTGTTCACACCAATGGCAGGAATCACAGAGGTTAGCTCCTTTCCATACCACATTCCATTATGATCTCAGTGCTCTGATAAACGTCTATGATTGAGCCTATTATTTGGCTAATAAAGCTGTTACACACTTTTTCTGTTTGTTGGCAACTGCTTAAAAATGCTTAGAGGAAAAGAGCTGAGTTGTTAGCTTACCTTGAAAAAAATCAGCAAGTCATTAAAATAGATGCCAGCATAACTAGTCTTTCAGGACCCAAATATCAACCTGAGAGTTCAGAACTTCTAGTGTGGCTAGAACTGAAGATTTCTGTCCAGCAGCCAGAAATTGTTATAGTTTCCTCAGATAGGAAGCTGTGGCTGTGTTTACAAGAGAAAAGATTGACCTTACTATTTAAGATAGGCTTTCTGGGGGGGGGGGGGGGAGACAAGATGGCATCCAGTGGCATACTCCATCCAGTCCCTCTACCAAAAAAAAAGTGGGGAGGGGGAAGATAGAGATGATAATTCTGGAGCTCTGAGCAAATGAGTGAATAATGAATTGGGTTGAACAATTGAAAAAAGAAACAAAATGAAACAGTGATTGATGAGAAAGATGGAGTGGCAGCTTGACAGAGTAAGGTCATTTTGAGAAACAAAAGGCAACTTGTAGGGGTGAGGAGAAGCCAACTTCACAGAATATTAATATTAAGACAGGGACAGAATGTAAACAAATCCAGAGTGAAGCAAGGTGAGCAGAATATGAGCTACGTCTAAGAGAGGAAAGTGCAGTTAAGCAGGCATGAACTCCAGTGACATGGGTAGAGTGGGAGGAAGAAAGTAAATGGGGATGAGACTAATCTTCAGTAGTGGGGGCCTAGTCATTTGGTTGAGGACCCATGCACAGGTCATAGGGGAAGTCCTGTGAGATGGAGTCTGGAGATGCTGGACTCTGGGCAGAACTTGACTGAGCTGGGGCAAGAACTGTATAATGGTTGCACTCCACCGGAAGTGCCCTGCGCCCTTAGCAGTGAATGACAACTGGAGAAGTGAGAAGTGGATTCTTCCACTGTGCCCACACACACCTTTCTGGTGTCCAGGGGGAAACTAGCACCTATCAGCTGCCAGTTGACTCAACCATCCCACTCAGCAGCAGTCTGACACACTGCATCCAAAACAGATAATGCCACAAGTCTGCAGATCATTTTCCATGTGCCTGTGCCCATATGGATGGAAGGGATGATGTTAGAAACTGCACACTAGAAGTTGGCAATCTCCATTTCCAAAGGCATGTGCATGCACAGATCACACACCAATTGCCCACTGCCTCCATTATTGGGTGCACATACATACTTGGACCATGTACCAGGTGTCAGCGACCTCAGTAGTTGGAGGTGTATGCTTGGGTGGGCTGCCCAACAAGTATCTGCCACTTCTGTACACACACACAAGGTGTGTACATGCCTGCACCTTGTCCAGGTATCTGTAGCCTCCAAGGTCTAAGTGCACACATGTGTAGACCTTGTATCATGAGTCCATCCTTCCATGCTCAGGGGCACACAAATATAGGAACCACACACTAGGCTACTGCCACCTCTGGGGCACACATTCACATAGATTACATGACAGTCATCTGCTACCACTGTAGTTGGTGGCACACATCTTAGTGGATTGGTTGTCATATTCCTTCTACCTTAGAGGTGCTGGTAATCACTGCAGCTCCACTTTTTTTTTTTTTTTTTCTGCTTTTATTCCCTTTTTCCTCCACTTGCTTTTCCTTTTTATAAGAATTTTTTCCTCTTCCTCTTCTTTCTTTCTTTTTATACTTTTTCTCTTCTTCTTCTTCCTCTTCTTCCTCTCCTTCTTTTCTTCTTCTTCTTCTTCTTCTTCTTCCTCTTCCTCTTCCTCTTCCTCTTCCTCTTCCTCTTCCTCTTCCTCTGATTCTTCTTCTCTGTCCCAACTGGTAAGAGGCAGGCATTGTTTACCTTCTAGTCTGCCATACCTCCTACACCTACCACTTCCAACCCACCCAACAGGCAAGTGCTACCAACCATTCTTGCACCATCAGGTCAATAACAGACAGTGAACAACACCTGCTCACCCCTTCTAAAGATGTTCTTCTTGACCAGCGAACAGAGACCCATGCCTCCACTCCAACTAATTACTCTACCCCCTTGCACACACCTGGGGAATGCCCCAGTGCTACCAAACTAATGGCCAAAGTAGAAATCCACTCTGTCTGCCTGGATATATCAACACAAAGCAAAACAAAAGACCAAGGTGAAACAAACCAAAACGTAATCAGCAAATAAGTGCAACACCAAAATATCTTGGAGACAACAGACAACTTCGAATCAAACAAAGAAACTGGATTAGATGGCTCAAGCAAGTAAACAAAATAAAGAACTAGGAAACCTCCCTGAGGAAGAATAGATAATAGGACTTCCTGATAAGAAGTTCTAAAGATTTACATATATGGTCTTCCGAGAGAGAAAGAAAACACAACATAATCAAGTATAACACACCCAATACCCTAGATAAATTCAGAAAAACAATACATGAGTGTAATGACAAAACAATACAAGAGTGAAATGACAAAATAAATAGACAATTAGAAACAACCATACAAAGCAGCAATTAGAAATACAGAAGATCAATACTAAAGTTTCAGAGATAAGTAACACATCAGAAAGACAAAAAGCAGAATGAAATCAACAGAAAACCAGACCAGAGAATTATGAGAAAAATCTCTTGAAACTACTTTGTAGGAGGAAAAAAAGAATGAAGAAAAATGAAGAAAGCATAAGAATTATGTGAAACACTATTAAAAGGAAAAAGTCATATCTGATCATGATTTCAAAACAAGAAGGGGAAAAAAACATAGAGAGAATGTCCATGGACCTGAAATCCCTGCACTGGACCTCCTTGGCAGAGGCATCCAACAGATAAAGATGAATGCCAGAAAGAAACTCCCGGCAGAGAGAGATCTCCTGGAAGAAAGAGACACCTGGCAGAGAGACAGTCTCAGTGGAACCAAGAAGCATAAGATAGAGCGGCAGACTTACCTGGCCCACAGAGCAAAAAAGCAGAGTGCCCTTTAGCAGAAGGCTTGCTGGTGGAGTGGGGTGCACCTAGGAGTGCCTATCAGCAGAGCTAAAAGAGCTTTGTAACACTTGTCTAAGCAGGGCAGAGGCCAGGCCAAGAAGCCAAGGGCCAGAGAATTGTGCCTGAGGGTATAGCAGAGGGGAGACTTTCCTGATTGAAGAATTGTATCCTGAGTACATTCCTGAGCCTGAATTATAGACTGTTACTTCTCTAATAAACCCTATTATAATTTGTGAGTATTGTCTGTGAGTTCTGTGTGGCCATTGCAAGGAATTACCAAACCCACCAGAGAGGTAGTGAATGACATTGGAGGGATGGTTGGTGTCAGAATTGATAAAAGGCTTGGAGGGTGACAGCATGTTCTCATAAGAACAAGCTTTGGGCTTCTGATGGTGATTCTATCTTCCTCTTGTAAAGTTACAGGAAGTCAGAAGATGTCACCTTCATGCCCTTTTTGCAGTGAACCTTAATCCATTATGATGTGTGTCATTATGCAAAAGGAACAAGAGACATAAAGAGACATACAGACAGACACAGAGGAAAGATGGTCATGTAAAGATGGAGGCAGAGATGGGACTGATGCCACCACTAGCCAAGTAATATCTGGAACCACCAGAATTGAAAAGAGACAAGGAAGGATCTTCCCCCAGAGCTTTCACAGACAATATGCCCTGCCAACACTGGCTTTTCAGATTGATAGGCTCCAGAAATGTGAGAGAATAAGTTTCTATTATTTTAAGCACTACAGGGAGAGAGAGGGAGAGACAGAGTGAAAGATGGTGTGGGGAGCTCTGGTGGCACAGTACCTAAGGCATCTGACTGCTAACCAGTAGGTTGGTGGGTCAAAACCACCAGCCACTCTGCAGAAGAAAGACTGGGCAATCTACTTCCATAAAGATTTACCACCTGGGAAACCCAGTAGGGATCTCTATGAGTCAGAGTTGACCCTATAGCAGTGGGTTTTTTTGGGCTTTGGATATACATACATATATGTGTGTGTGTGTGTGTGTGTGTGTGCATGTGTATGT
>NW_006921751.1:2753821-2775525 GCF_000298275.1 Orycteropus afer afer
TGGCTGGTGGTTTTGAACAACCAGCCTTCTGGTTATCAGTCAGATGCCTTAGGCACTACACAACCAGAGTTCACTTGGAAGTCCTAGCCAGGGCAATAAGGCATGAAAGAGAAATAAAAGGAATTCAAATTGGTACAGAAGAAGTAAAACTATCGCAATTCACAGATGATATGATCCTATACATAGAAAATTCCAGAAACTCAAAAAGAAAACTATTGGAACCAATAGAAAGATTCAACACAATGGCAGAACACAGAATTAACATAAAAAAAAATCAATGGGATTCTTCTACACCAACAAAGAGAACTCTGAAATGGAAAACAATACCATTTACAATAGTTACCAAAAATATTGAAAAATAGCTCTGACAAAAGATCAAAAGAAAAGATTTTATAAAGAAAACTATACAACACTACCACAAGAAACCAAAATGAATTTACATAAATGGAAGAATATACCATGCTCATGGCTAGGTGTAGCACTGGGCAGGTCGGCTATGAAGGAACTCTTTCAAGTGTTGAGGAGCAAGGATATCTCCTTGAGGACTAAGTTGTGCCTGACACAGACCATGATATTTCCAATCTCCTGGTATGCATGTGAGAGCTGGACAATGAATAAGGAAGACTAAAGAAAAGTTGTTGCTTTTGAGTTGTGGTGCTGGCTAAGAATGCTAAAGGTACCATGGACTGCCAAAACAACTAACAGATCTGTCCTGGAGGAAGTGCAGCTGAGATGCTCCTTGAAAACAAGGATGGCCAGACTTCGTCTCACCCATTTTGGTCATGTTGTCAGAGGGGACCATTCCCTGGAGAAGGATGTCATGCTTGGTAAGGTGGAGGGTTGACAAAAGAGGGCAAGGCCTTCAACGAGATAGTTTGACATAGTGACTGCGACAATGGACTCAGGTTCTTGGAGCTGGCCCGGGACTGGGCGATGTTTCATTCTGCTGTGCATGGGGTCTATATGAGTCAGAAGTAACTCCACAGCACCTAAAAACAACAACATGGCTAGGAAGATTTTACATTGTGAACATGTCAATACTACCCAGTGATCTATAGATATAAAGCAATATCTATCTAGATTCTTTAAAGATATGGAAAAATCAATCACCAATTTTATACAGAAAAGAAAGAGATGCTATGTAAGAAAAATACTACTGAATAAGAAGACCAAAGTAGGAAGCCTCACACTTTTCAATCTCAAAAATTATAGAGTGATAATAGTCAAAACAGCTTGGTACAGGTACAATCAGAGACACATAGGTTAGTGAACAGAATTGACAACCCGGAAGTAAATCCATTCAGCTATGTTCATCTGATTGATAAAAGGCTGAAATCTATTGAATGGGGAGAAGGACAGTCTCTTTAAAAAGTGGTGCTGGAAAAACAGGTTATGCATTTATAAAAAATGAGATCCATATCTCACATTGTATACAAAAACTAATGGAAGATGGATCAAAGACCTAAATGTGAAACTAAATCTATAAAGATGATCAAAATAATAACAATAATAAGGCAAACTTAGAGGACATATTTTATGGCATAAGCAGATTATCAAACAAAATAACAAATGTACAAACAGCAGAAGATAAACTAGAAACCAAGACTTCCTAAAAATTAAATACCTGTGCTCATCAAAATATTTTTGTAAGAGAATAAAAAGAGAACCTTCTGATTGGGAGAAAACATTTGGTAACAACATATTTGACAAGGGACAAATTTCTAAAATTTACAGAAAACTTTTTTGCCTAAGCAACAAAAAGACAGACAACCCAATTAAAAAGTGGGCAGAAAACATGAACAGACACTTCACCAAAGAAGATATTCAGTCAAGCAAGAAGCACTTGAAGAAATGCTCACTATCATTAGCCATTGGAGAGATGTAAATCAAAATAACAAAGTTCAAAACAATAGAAAATGACAAATGCTGTCAAAGGTTTGGAGAGATTGAAATTCTCATATACTTCTGTTGGGACTTTAAAATGGTACAACCACTATGGAAAATGTTATAGTACTCTCTCAAAAAATTGTCAGTACAAAAACCTTTCATATAGCAATCTCACTAGTAGGTATATTTCTGTGAGAAATAAGAGCTGAGACACCTTTTGTTAGATATATCCATGACCATGTTCACTGCATCATTGTTCACAGTAGCAAAGAGATTGAAACAACCCATCAGCAGATGAATGGATAAATGAAATATGGTACATACACAGAATAGAGTACTATGTAATATTATAGTGTAGCAAAGACTCCATGAAACATCTCATAACCTGTATGAACCTGGAGGTCATAATGCTGAGTGAAATAAGTCAGTCACAAAAGGATAAATATTGTATGAATTGACTATTATAAAAATTCAAGGCAAAATTTACACACATAAAGAAACATTATTTAATGGTTATCAGGGATGAGAGGGTAGAGAATGGAAGATAAATCACTAATAGACATGTATTCATTTGGACGACAGGAAAGGCAATATACAATAAAGGGGTGATCAATGTAATATGACTAAGACAAAGGAAGACATGGAGAGGTACACAAGAGTTACAGACAACAGAGGTAAATACACAATCCTGTTATACACAATCCTGCAGTATCAGTAAGAACACATACTAATCTTGTAGGTAGATAAGCAAGCTGAACAAGTATGAGTATGTAAACAGGACTATACCCAGAACTATATATAGGTTTGGCAGAGGATATTTCTACATATGTACTGGTATGTGCTATAAATATATCTATGCATATAGTAGAGCAATTGGGGATGGATGGGTGTCAAAGTTATGAATATGTCTTAGCCATAACCAAACACCTCAAGGTAATGAGTCACTGGGCTTGGGGCCTAGGAGCACAGTCCCAGGTGACAGCTAAGTCAATTAGCATAACATAGTTCACTAGTGTGGGGAGTCAAGATTGGGGTCTTAAAGTTAGGGAGTGGCCATCTAAAGTGCAACTATTTGTCTCTCCCCATTTGAAACAAAGAAGACTGGAGGAATTCAAAGACATTTGGAAACAAATCCTCCAAAGATCATGTGAACCTCAGCTTCCTTAAACCTGAGTCCAGAAGAACTAGACGGCACCTGGCTACCACAGCTGACTATTCTGAAAAGGATCACAGTGGAAGGTCCTAGATAGAGTGGGAGAAAAATGTGGAACAAAATTCAAGATCCCAAAAAGACAGGGCTTACTGGCCTGATAGAGACTGGTGGACCCCCCCCCCCCAAGACTGTGTCCCTTAGTTTACCCTTCAAACATAGAATTTAACTCATTCCCATGGCTCAACTCTCACCTAAAAAATAGACTCTTAAAGTGAACAATAACACCAGGAAGGTAGGCACTCCTTAGAACAATCAACCATATGAAATTAACTGACAATATTTGCCCAGACATAAAGCACCAACGGTAGGAAGGAATAGGAAAGAAGAGGGATTGCAATCAGTGTCCTGAAACAAAATGTGTATGAATTGTTGAAAGGAAAATCAATATGCTCTGTAAACTTCCATTCAAATCAAAATTTAAAGAAAAAGAAAATGATAGGCTTGTCCAGAATGACAAATCATATGAGCAAATAATTAAAGTGGAAATAAGAGTTATATGCTGGGATAGGAAGAGACATCATTGATTACTTCTGAAGGGGTAGATAATTTGACTTTCTGAGGTCTAACTGCCCCACATGAAAAGACTAAACATCTTGTTAGAACCAAAAGAGTCTCATTGTAAAATTGTAAAATGGACAGTTCTCATGTATGGACTCTTTAATTCTTATTTTAAACTTTAAATTAGGCATTTTTACATGATGAAAATAATATTTAATTGAAAATATATATTATATATATATAATGTATATTTGAAAATATATATTTGAAAATAATATATTGATGAAAATAATATAAATAATAATATATAATTTTTAAAAAATTGACGTTTGTTGATTCTGACTCTAGAGATCCTATAGGACAAAGTAGGACTGCCCCAAAGAGTTTTCAGGAAGCAGACTACCACATCTTTCTTTTACAAAGCGACTGGTGGGTTTGAATCACCAACCTTTCAGTTAGTAGCCAAGTGCTCAACCACTGTGCCACTAGCAATCCACTACAGATCATAGAGTCTAAACAAATAGCACAGAACAACTAGTGTCCTGGTAAAGCTATAAAAGTTATACTCTCTTTTTTTTTTTTTTTTTTTAATGTTTTTTGTAGAACTCTATTCCCCACAATACTACTAAATCTCTTTGGCTGGCAGCAGCAATATAAGTTATAATGTATAACACACTTATTGCTGCAGGAATTGGGAATTTGGTTTCCTTTCTTATTTTTTACACAGACATATATTCATCTATGTTCTATTTACTCTATTTTAAAATGTTAAAAATTTGAGGGACTCCTGATTGAATTAATCCAATTCGTGAGATACTGAAGAAGTATCACTCATTCAAGTGGAAGAGGGCCCAGGTTACCCAGATATTGCAGGGTCCCTCTCTATTATCAAGCATCTGAGCAGAAAAGTCAGTCTCAGTCTGGCTGAGAGCAAGCTGATTGAAAAATTGAGGAGAGTAAAATTTTGGACTTTACTTTCTGTGAAATGTAATTTAGAAACTTTGCTTTTGGAATCTATTCTTTTCCTGGAAATTAAGCACATGATTTATAGTGTTACAATTTGGTACGTTTTCATAGAATGGTATATTAGAGTATTTTGGTGTAGTCATTTGGGTTTATTACCTAACCTTTGGTGTGCTGTATTAGACAAAATGACCAGTCTACTTTGATATAAAAATAAATACACAAATTTTTGGCATAGGGGTTGGTATGGCCTTGGAATTAACTAATTAATATACAGTTCAAAGACAATTTCTGAGACTGCCAATGGCAAAACTTAATTCATAATTGCGAGCTCTAAGAAGGCACCTAAGAAGCAGATTCTAACTGGTCTAGAAATCATGAAAGGGGAAGCCAAATGACTCTGATAAACCACTGGAACTATCCCTATTAAGAATCACGCACTCAATAATACTGTTAAATATGAATCCCCATGAGAGAGCAGAATTTAAGAGCTGGGAACTTCTGTTCCCTTCCCACCCCTACCTGCTTAGGGAAAAGGATCCTTCATTTGCTGTTTACTTAGAGTAAAGGTTCCTCATTTTTTGGCTTTGCTTGCTTGATGAGAAAGTTTGTTTTCCTTACTCTCTTTTTCCTTTTGGGAATTTCATGGGAGTGTGACTTTCTGCCTTGCAAGAGAGAACTGAATCTATCTACCTGCTCTCTCTCCGGGAGACCAAACTAGTACATTTATGGTAAGATGGATAGGAAAAGTCCAAGCCAATATCTTCAATCCAATTTTCATAGAAGATTCTGTAATTTGGGTTAATAAATTGGTCTCTGATGTCTTATTGTGATTAATAACTAGAGAGATAAGACTCAAGGCATTGGATTCTCAAGATCCAAGAGATTAAACTCTTCCAGTTATAATCTGTTTGATGATATAACCATAGAATATCTTTTGGACTAGCATATCATATTGCATCCAAAAACAAACAAACAAGAAAACAAACTCACTGGCCTGAACCCTGTCCAACTCATAGCGACCCCTCCATGGATTTCTGAGGAGGTATGTCTACTGAAGTAGATTGCCCAATCTTCCTTGCATGGAGTGGCTGGTGGGTTTGAACTTCCAGACTTCTGATAAACAGCCAAATGCCTTAGGCACTATGCCATGCATACCCTTCACAATTCCTTAATGCCCATCATTTGTTGATGCTATTGTTCTGATCCAGTGTTTTGCTTTTTTTTTTTTTTTTTCTTAAATCTTATGGTGAATATTATATATTTTTATCTTTTATTTCTTAGAATCTTGTAATTTTGTGATCTCTGCATTTTTCTTTGTAAATTGTATTGCAAAATTATGAAATACTTGACTCTCGTCTGACTTATTCTCTATGAAGCTTCTGATATTATTCACCACACCTTCTTTTTTGAAATATTTTCTTCCAGCGACTTATGGGATACTACATTCTCCTTATTCTCCTTTTCCTCTGACTTCTTATGAACATTTTTCTCTAGTCCACTTTAATTCTTCAATACTTCCTTGAGGTTTTCATCTTGACCTACTTCTTGTCCTGTCTTTAGGTTAATGATTGGATCCACTATAAGTTGTATAAGGATATGGGGCAGCATCCTCTGACCTTCTCCAACCTTACAAGGTGAAGACAGAATCACCATCAGCAGCCCAAGGTTTATTCCTATGAAGACAATGTGCCACCACCCTCCAGCAATTTTTTTTTTCTTTAAAGCTACTTTGACACCAACCATTCCTCCCACACCACTCACTACTTCTCTGCTGGGTTTGATAATTCATTGCAATGGTCACACAGAAATCACAGACAATACTAGCAATTATGGAGTTTATTAGGGAAGCAACAGGTTACATTTTAGGTTCAGGAATGAACATTCAGGATACAGTTCTTGGACTAAGACCATCTTCACTTTGCTGTGCCCCCAGGCATCCGCTCTTTGGCCCTTGGCCTCTCATTTTGGCATTTTTTATGCTTGAGCTAGAGTTACAAAACTCTTTTATCTCTGTCGATAGGTGTGCTGCGGTAGTTAAGGTTATGTGTCAACTTGGCTGGGCTTGGTTGAGTGGTAGGGCAGCTGGATATAGTATTCCCCATGATGAGACTGGCAATCAACTCCATGATGGAATATACTGTGAGCAGCTGAGTAGCTGCCTTAGGGATGTGGTCTGCTCCCAGCATATAAGAAGATGCTCTAGGAATGATCTGTACCTTCTTGGCACGCTTGGACCCTGTATGTAGGTGAGTCTTCATTTAGCAGCCTGCTAGGTTTCCTGCCAATCTTGGGACTGTCTCTGGATTTGAACTAGTGGTCTTCTGTGTCATATGGTAATATTGGAACTGTGCCATTTTATTTGTAGACCTTGGGCTTGTTAGCTTCAGCATCTAGCAGCTAGCTGCCTGAGTGAAAAAGCACCTCTAGCTCCAGTGGTCTGGGAGCAAGAAGCAGAACTAAAGCCCAAGGTTAAGAGCTTGGCACTTTGAACTCATACTTCTAGCCTCTACAACTATAAGAGAATAAATTCCTGTTTGTTAAAGACCACCTATTTGTGGCATATGTCACTTAGAGCTGCATGAGAGGTAACTAAAACATGCACCTAATGCACCCCACTCTGCCAGCAAGCCTCTAGTTCCAAAGCACTGAGTTTTCTCACTCCATGGGCTGGCAAGCCCCTCACTCTTGGGCCAGTCTCTCGGCTCTCATGCCCATCTCTCTGCCATCACTCTGCTATTGTCTCAATGTAGGGATCTTGGGTGTAATGACGTGCTCCACTCCTGGCTTGTTTCTCTTGAGGCAATGATATCTGCACTTCTGCTTCCAGGAGGGATCATTTTAAGCCTAGCAGAATGACAAAACTGATCAACCACAACATTAAGTTTCCATACACCTTATTTCCACAGTCCCACCCCCACAAGTGTGCCATGCAACTTGTTACATTACTAACAAGTTATCCAATTCCCTTTGGAGGCCACAAGCACATTGCATTTGCATAGTTCCGTTCAGTCATCTGGTGGGTACCAAAACACGGCTAGAAGAGCTGTACCAAGTAATTAATTGCACCACAAAGGATGACACCTAAATCTGTATTTCTAACCTATTTTGTTTAATAAGTACAAAATGTACTATAATAATTTTCCTCCAGAACATTGACCTCCATTGAAGTTTCCTACATCAATTATTACGATACTTTCAAAGACCCAAATTGAAACATGAATTCTACATTTCCTATCCAATTTGATCTCCATATTTATATTTTACAAAATCTAACCCACCCCAGTGAAATTTCCTTAGGTAGGTTCTCATTGCATCTTACCTTAATTAGAGGAATTATTTTTTAACTATTATTCTTTGAGACAAGAATAATTCTAAATTTTCTTTAGAAATGTAAAGCAATATATTGTTTTTAATTTTTTTGATGGAAGATATTTTCTATGATTTTCAAAACATCTTTATAAAAACTGTGCATTTTGTCACATAGGGCTTAAATCATTTCTATGATATGCTGAAGAGCAACTTTTATTGTGATCCTAAATTATAAAGTTTATTGAAAAATATCATCACTATAACACACAAGTAAAATTTTACTGACGATAATTCAAAAATGGTTGTAGCACTACCTCAACAGGGAACTGTTAGAAATTCAAGGCAGATTCAGAAGAAGACATGGGAAGAAGGATATCATGTGGATCTTGGCTGTAAGCAGAAAATACTAGAAAGATATTTACCTGTGTTTTATTGACTATACGAAGGCATTTGACCATGTGGATCATGACACGTTATGGATAACATTATGAAGAATGAGGAATTCTGGAACACTTAATTGTGCTCATGAAGAGCCTGAACATGCACCAAGAGACAGTCATTCAAACAGAACAAGGAGATACTTGTTTAAAAAAAGGGGACACATGGTTTAAAATCAGGAACAATGTGTGTCACTGTTGTGTCTTTTCACAATATTTATTCAATCTGTATGTTGAGCAAATACTCTGCAAAGCTAGGCTATAGGAAGAACAATGCAGCATCAGAATTGGAGTAAGACTCATTAATGACCTATGATATGCACATGACACAACCTTGCTTGCTGAAAGTGAAGAAGATTGAAGCACTTACTAATTAAAATCAAAGACTATAGCCTTAAGTAGAAATAACACCTCAACATAAAGAAAACAAAAATCCTCATAACTGGGCCAATAAACAACATTCTGATAACCAATAACTAAAATCGTAATAAATGGAGAAAAGTTTGAAGTTGTCAAGGATTTAATTTTACTTGTATCCACAAACAAGGCCCAGGGAAGCAGCAGTCAAGAAATCAAATCATGTATTACACTGAGCAAATCTGCTACAAAAGACCTCCTTAAAATGTTCAAAAGTAAAGATGTGACTTTGAGGAATATGTGTGCCTGGCTCAAGTCATGATATTTTCAATTGCTTCATATGCATGTAAAAGCTGGAAAATGAACAAGGAAGACTGAAAAAGAATTGGAATTGATCACTTTCAATTATGGTGTTGGAGAAGAATATTGAATACACCGTGGCTTGCCAGAAGAACAAAATATCTGTCTGGGAAGAAGTACAGCTACAATGCTCCTTAGAAGACAATATGAAGAGACTTCATCCCATGTACTTTGGAAATATTATCAGGAGGGACCAGGCCCTGGAGAAGGAAAGTAGAAAGTCATTGAAAAAGAGGAAGTCCCTCAAAGAGAAGGATTGACATAGTGACTGCAACAATGGGCTCAAACATAGCAACAGTTATGGCAGTCTTTCATCCTGTTGTACACAGGGTCACTAAGAGTTGGAACTGGTGTGATGGCATCTAGCAATAACAACAGCAAACTATATAGTGATGTGTTCAGAAATGTATTCACTTTGAATTTAATGTAATTAAATTTTCTTGGTTAATTTTTTTCTATGTAATAGTATTTGCTTTCATTGTCTTTTAGGTCTTGTGTTCCCTCTCTTCCTCCCTCCTTCAAATAACACTGTCATAAAAATTATAACTCCTCAAACTATTTTAGCTAAAGTATGTATGACTTCTCGCATGACTCTAACTCACATAGTTTTCTTTCTAGTAAGTTCTACTATTTTGGATGAAGTTAAATTGATTTGGTGAAGAATTTCTTCATCAAAGATGTTATTATTTTCCAGACTACTGTCCAATTTTTCTTTTGTTCTTTTTAAAAAACATTCTTCTTTCATTCTTAGCCTTTGAAATTCTTCAATTTGTAATATCTGCTGGATTACATATCACAGAGATTATATAGTCAGTGCTTTTTAGTAAGATAAACTATCACCAATTACTTTGTATTATAAATTTCAACTTATCTCAATCTCATGGATTTTTAAGACTTATCTATCTTTTTTCATTCATTCTTCAAAAGATTATCCAAGACAATTAGTCTCAGCAATGTAAATCAGTAATGGTTGCCAGTTCTTGCCTCTAAGACATAAACAACAAAAGTCTATATTGTTTATAAGAACAGCCTTATTAATAACTTCAAGTATAAGAATTAGCACAAAGCCAATTTCTATGAGATGAATGAAAGTCTATTATATCCCAGATTTCCACATTTACTACACCACTCTATCATTGACAATGGCCACTCTTCCAGTCCTCATCACTCTACCCTCCCCCATTTGGGTTTTAAAATTTACAGAAATGTTGCACATTACTCACAAACTGCACTTACAGTTATTTATTAAGGAACAATAATATTTACTTTTTATTATTTGTTTTCATAAAAAAATATACTTATCTACTTTGTATATAATACACAATTACATGCACATATCTACCATACCTAGTTAATACTTGAAGTATTTCAAAATACTCACATACAAACAGGGTTATCAATGGTGGGCAGGTTACAGCAGAGTTTCCAGACAAAGCAGACTGGAAAGAAGGATGGAGCCATCCACTTCTGAAAAAATTAGCCAGTGAAAACCTTATGAATAGCAGTCAAACACTATCTGATATGTTACTGAAACACTTTATGAACAGTAGTGAAACTTTGACTGATATAATGCCAGAAGATGAGCCCCTTAGGAAGCAAGGCACTCAAAATGCAACTGGGGAAGAGCTGCCTCCACAGAGTAGAATCGACCTTAAAGATGTGGATGAAGTAAAGCTTTCAGGAGCTTCATTTGTTGATGGAATACAATTCAAAATGAGAAGAAACAGCTACAAATATTCATAATCAGAATGTGGAAAGTATGAAGTATCTTGGAAAATTGGAAATTGTCAAAAATGAAATAGATTGCATAAAGGTCAATATCCTAGGAATTAGTGAGCTGAAATGGACTGGCACTGGTCATTTTCAATCTAAAAATCATATAGTCCACTACACTGGGAATGACAAATTGAAGAGGAGTGGTGTCATATTGATTGCCAAAAAGAACATTTCAAGATCTATCCTGAAGTACACTGCTGTCAGTGATAGGGTAATGTCCATATTCCTACAAAGAAGACCAGTTAAAACTACCTTTATTCAAATTTATGCACCGTCCACTAAAGCCAAAGATGAAGAAACTGAAGATTTTTGCCAACTTCTGCAGTCTGAAATTGACCAAACATGCAATCAAGATGTATGGATAATTACAAGTGATTGAAATGCAAAAACGGATGATGCATAGTTGGAAAATAGGCTATGGTGATAGACATGAGGCCATAGATCCCATGATAGAATTTTGCAAGACTGAACACTTACTCATTCCAAGTATCTTTTTTTGACAATATAAATGGCAACTATATACCTGGACATTGCCAATGGAACACACAGGAATCAAATTGGCTACATCTGTGGAACTAGGCAATAGAGAAGCTCAATATCATCAGTCAAAACAAGGCCAGGAGCTGCCTGTGGAAATGACCATCAATTGTTCATATATAAGTTCAAGTGGAAACTGAAAAAATTTTAAAAAGCCCATGAAAGCCAAAATATGACCTTGATTATCTAACACCTGAATTTAGTAACCATCTGAAGAGTAGATTTGACACACTGAATACCAATGACTGAAGATCAGATGAGTTGTGGGATCACATTAAAGGCATCATACAGGAATAAAGCAAAAGGTTAATCACCAGGAAAAGAAGAAAACACCAAAATGTATGTCAGAAGAGGCTCTGAAACTTACTGTTAAATGGAGAGTAGCTGAAGCAAAGGGAAGAAATGGCAAGATAAAAAAGCTTAACAGAAGATTTCAAAGAACAGCTCAAGAAGACAAAGTCACTTATTGTAATGAAACATGCAAAGAAAGACCTGGAATTAGAAAACCAAAAGGAAAGAACATGTTCGGCATTTCTTAAGCTAAAAGAACTGAAGAAAACTTCAAGTCTGGAATAGCAATACTGAAGGATTCTATGGGTAAAATATTGACCGATGTAGGAAGCATCAAACTAAGGTGGAAGAAATACATAGAGACACTGTATCAAAAACAACTGATCAACTTTCAACCATTTCAGAAGGTAGCATATGATCAAGAATTAATGGTAATGAAGGAAGAAGTCCAAGCTGCACTGAAGGCATTGGCAAAAAACAAAACTCCAGGAATTGAAGGAATATTCATTAAGATGTTTCAACAAAATGACACAGCATTTGAGGCATTTACTTGTTTATGCCATGAAACATGGATGACAGCTACCTGGGAAACTGACAGAACAATGTGCTCATTCCAAAGAATGATAATAGAATGTGGAAATTATAGAACAATATCATTAATATCATTACACAAGTAAAATTTTGCTGAGGATAATTCAAAAATGGTTGTAGCAGTATATCTACAGGGAGCTGCCAGAAATTCCAGCTTGATTCAGAAGAGGGCATGGAATGAGGAATATCATTATTCATGTCAAATGGATCTTGGCTAACAACAAAGAATACCAGAAAGGTGTTTACCTATATTTTATGGACTAAGCAAGGCACTCAACTGTGAGGATAATAACAAATTATGTTTCTCTTATTCAGTAGTGTTATAGCTATACTTATCACTTGCCTATCTATAAAAAAAATTAAAATAAGCTCATCAAATTTTACAAAATATCATGTTTGAATTTTAACTGGGATTGCTTTGATACTGTTATCAATTTAGAAGAACAACTTAATATGGAATCCATCTTTAATACCTTTCAATTACTTTCTCTATATCCTTCCCCATATTTTTTATATTTATGCCTGAAGTCATTCTGTTGTTGTTGTTGTTAGGTGTCATCCAGTCGGCTCAAACTCAACAACACTATGTACAAAGAACGAAATACTGCCTGGTCTTGCACCAGCCTCACGATCCTTGCTGCACCTGAGCCCATCATGATAACTACTGTGTCAATCCACCTCTGAGGGCCTTCCTCATTTTCACTAACCCTCTGCTTTACCAAGTATGATATCCTTCTCCAGGGAATTGTCGCTTCTGACAACATGACCAAAGTAGGTCAGACCAAGTCTGACCATTTTTGCTTCCGAGGAGCATTCCGGGTGCATTTCTTCCAAGACAGAGTTGTTCTTCTGGCAGTCCATAGTACCTTCAGTATTCTTCACCAACACCACAACTCAAAAGTATCAACTCTTCTTTGTTGTTGTTGTTCTTAGGTGCAGATGAGTCATCTCTGACTCCTAGTGACCTCATATACAGCAGAACAAAACATTGCCCAGTCCTGTGCCAGCCCCATGATTCTTGTTATACTTGAGCCCATCATTGCAGCCAGTGTGTCAATCCATCTCATTGAGGGCCTTCCCCTTTTTCTTTGTCCCTCCAATTTGCCAAGCATGATATTCTTCTCCAGGAAATGGTACCGTCTTACCGCATGACCAAAGTAGGTGAGACAAAGTCTGCCCATTCTCACTTTCAAGGAGCATTCCAGGTGCTCTTCTTCCAGGACAGATTTGTTAGTCTTTTAGCAGTCCATGGTACTTGCAGCATTCTTCACCAACACAACTCAAAAGCATCGACTTTTCTTCTATCATTCTTATTCATTGTCCAACTCTCACATGCATATGAGGTGATTGAAAATTTCATGACTTGTGTCAAGTGCACCTTAGTCTTCCAGGAAATATCTTTGTTCTTCAGCACTCGAAAGAGGTCTTTTACAGTAGTTTTACCCAATGTTATACAATGTCTGATATCTTGACTGCTGTTTCCATTGGTGTTGACTGTTGTTGTTGTTGTTATGTGCCATCAAGTCAGCCCCAACTCCTAGCGACCCCTCCTTGGGTTTCTGAGGCAGTATCACTATGGAAGTAGATTGTCCAACCTTCCTTCCAAGGAGTGGCTGGTGGGTTTGAACCGCCAGACTTCTGGTTAGCAGTCAAGTGCCTTAGGCACTATGCTACCAGAGATCCTTGGTATTGACTGTAGAAACAAGTAATATAAAGTCTTTGAAAATTTCAATCTTTCCTCCATTTATCATGATACTACTTATTGGTCCTGTTGCGATGAATTTTGTTTTCTTTATATTGAGGTGTAATCCATACTGTAGACTGTAGTCTTCAATCTTCATCAGTAAGTGTTTCAAGTCATCCTCACTTTCAATGAGCAAAGTTGTGTCGTCTGCATAATGCAGATTGTTAACAAGTCTTCCTCCAATCCTGATGTCACATTCTTCTTCATATAGTGCAGTTTCTTGGATTACTGGTGAAAGGATACAACCCTGACACACTCCCATCTTGATTTTAAACAATGCAGTGTCCCCTTGTTTTGTTTAATTGGCAGTCTCCTGATCTATGTACAAGTTTCTCTCCTTTGGTCTTCCTTATTCATTGCCCAGCTCTCACATGAATATGAGACTATTGAAAACACCATGGCTTGAGTTAGGTGCACTGTCTTCAAAGAGACATCTTTGCTTTTCAGGACTTTAAAGAGGTCTTTTGCAGATTTGCTGAGTTCAATATGTCATTTCTTGACTGCTGTTTCCTTTAGTGTTTATTGTGGAACCAAGTAACATGAAATCTTTGACAACTTCAATCTTTTCTCCATTTATTGTGATGCTGCTTATTGGTCCAGTTGTGAAGATTTTCATTTTCATGTTGAAGTGTAATCCATACTGCAGACTGTAGTCTTCAATCTTCATTAATAAGTGTTTCAAGTCATCTTCGCTGTCAGCAAGTAAAGTTGTGTCGTCTGCAATTGCAGGTTGTTCATGACTCTTCTTCCAATCCTGATGCCATGTTGTTCATACAGTCCAGCTTCTTAGAATATATGCTCAGCATACAGATTGAATAAGTATGGTGAAAGGGCACAACCCTGACACTCTCCCTTCTTGATCTTAAACCATGCAGTATCTCCCTGTTCTGTTTCTAGTCTATGTACAAGTTACTCATGAGCACAATTAAGTGTTCTGTAATTCTCATTTTCTCAGTGCTATTCATAATTTGTTATGATTCATGCAATCAAATGCCATTGCATAGTCAATAAAACACAGGCAACCATCTTCCGGTATACTTTGTTTTTAGCCAACATCCATCTGACATCAGCAATGATAACTCTCATTTCACATTATATTCTGTATCCAGCTTGCATTTCTGGAAGTTTCCTGTCAATATGTTGCTACAACAGTTTTTTGAATTATCTTCAGCAACATTGTAATGTATGTGATATTAATCACATTGATAATTTTCACATTCTTTTGGATCACCTTTCTTTGGAATTGGTATAAAAATAGATCTCTTCCAGTCAGTTCGACAGGTACCTATTTTTCAAATTTCATGGCACAGTACCTCCAGTACAGCAATTGTTTGTTGAAACATCTCAGTGAGTATCCCATCAATCCCTGGAGCCTTATTTTTCACCAATTCTTTCAGCGCAGCTTCGACTTCATACTTCAATACTATTCGTTCTTGATAATATGCCACCTCCTGATATAGATGAACATCAACCAATTCTTTTTGGTACAGTGACTCTATGACTCTATGTATTCCTTCCATCTTCTTTTGATGCTTCCTGGATCATTCAATATTTTGTCCAATTTCAATATTGCAACTCATAGCATGAATTTTTTCTTCAGTTCTTTCAGCTTGAGAAATGTCAAGTGTGTTCTTCCCTTTCAGTTTTCTAACTCCAGATCTTTGAACATTTCATTATAAATATTGACTATCTTCTTGAGCTGTTTTTGTGAAACCTTCTGCTCAACTTTTTATCTTGTCATTTCTTTCATTTGCTTTAGCTACTTTCCATTTAAAAGCAAGTTTCAGAGTCTTTTCTGGTATCCATTTTGGACTTTTTTTTTCTTACCTGTCTTTTTTAATGGCCTTTTGCTTTCTTCATGGATGATGATCTTAATGTCATCCCACAATACCTCTGGTTTTGGTCATTGGTGTTCAATGTGTCAAATCTATTCTTTAGATGGTCTCTAAATTTAGGTGGGATATAATCAAGGTTGTATTTTGGCTCTCATGGACTTGTTTTAATTGTCTTCAGCTTCAATTTGAACTTGTCTATGAGCAGTTGATGGTCTGTTGCACAGTCAGCTCCTGGCCTTCTTTTGGCTCTAAATACTGAGTTTCTCTATTGCCTCTCTGCACAGACATAGTCAACCTATTCTTGTGTATCCCTTCTGGTGAAGACCACGTGCATAGCTGCCACTTATGTTGTTGCAAAAGATATTTGCAATGAATATGTTGTTGGTCTTGAAAAATTCTATCATGCAATCTCAAGCATCATTTCTATCACCAAGGTCATATTTTCAAATTACTGGGGATTCTTTTTTGTTTCCAACTTTTATATTCCAGTCACCGAGTAATAATCCACATATCTTGATTGCATGTTTTGTCAATTTCAGATTGAAAAAGTTGGTAAAAATCTTCAATTTCCTTGCCTTTGGCTTTGGTGTTTGGTGCATAAATTTGAATGACAATAGTATTTACTCATCTTCCTTGTAAGTGTATGGATATTATCCTATCCCTGACAACATCACACTTTGGATAGATTTTGAAACAGTCTTTGTGATGATAAATGTCATACCATTCCTCTTTAATTTGTCATTTCCCGCATAGTAGATCAAATGTTTGTCTGATTCAAAACAGCCAAAACCAGTCCATTTCACTAATGCTTACAGTATCAGTCTTTATGTGTTCCATTTCATTTTTGACAACTTCCAATTTTCCCAGATTCATACTTTGTCCATTCCATGTTCTGATTATTAATGGATCTTTGCAGCTGTTTCTTCCCATTTTGAGTAGTGCCACATCTGCAAATGGAGGTTCTGAAAGATTTGTTGCATCCACATCATTAAGGTCGATTCTACTTTAAGGAGACAGCTCTTCCCCATTGGTATTTTGAGTGCCTTCTTGCCTGAGGAGCTCATGCTCCATCACTATATTGGACACAATTGCAGGGCTATTTATAAAATTTTCTAGTACTATATCAGACAATGTTTCAATGCTACTAATAAGATTTCCACTGGCCAATTCTTTAAAAAGTAGATGGTCCGTTCCTTCTTCCAAGTCAGTTTTAGTCTGGAAGCGCCACTGAAACCTGTCCACCATGGATACCCCCCTGATATTTGAAATACCAGTGACATTGCCTCCAGCCTCACAGCAACACATAAAGCACCAGAATACAACAAACTGACAGACAAGTGTTGGAAGTCATGCTAGTGATTGCTATATATGTATCTTATACCCAGGGCACTTTATTATAATTTGTTATTAATTTTAATTGTTGTCAGTATGTTGATTTTGTTCCACCACTATATAAAAACAATCATGTATAATCAATTAAGCATATATCTTTTTTTTCCTAAACCTTATACCTTTTATTGTCTGTTTGTGCTGACTAGAACCTTCACTAAGATGCATTAGAGGTGATAATTAGACATCTTAGTCTTTTTCTGTTTTCAAAACAATGTTTCTAATATTTTATAATTAATTTTGTTAATTTAAAAAAATTATGAATGGATGTTGGACTATCAAATATTTCTAACCCATTGAATTATTATAGGATTTTTATTTTTTAATCTTTTAATGAAAAGATTACATAGAATATGCAATGTTAAATCTAAATTGTTTTTCAGATTACAATGTATTTTATATTTAATTGCTTTGCCTTCATCTATATTTTATTTATAATTACATTTATGTTCATGAGTATAATTTTCTCTTTTCCTTACCATTTTGAGTAAAGATTGTATTAGCTTCATAAATTGAGCTGAAGCACCTTTTCACTACTTCTATTTTGTAATTTATTAAAAATGGCAAAGATTTCTTCCATGAAAAAAATAGAATTTACTTTTAAAACCATAAGTGAGTAATGTTTAATGGCATAAACTTCATGGAAATGTTGACCAATAATTCACCTTATTTAATTATTATAGATTTATTCAGGGTTCCTCTTTCTTTGTGGTTCATTTTGGTAAATCAGTTTTCAGTAACATTTCTCCATTCCACATGTTTTCAGATAGTGGCATAAATTTGTTTGTAATACTCTGTTACTAGCTTTGTAATCTCTACTGCATTTGCAATTATGTCATTACATTATCAAAATGATTTGTATTTAATATTCACTCTTGTTATTGCTTTAACTCAATTTTGTAAGAAATACAATTACTCTTCACTTATCAAGTATCTTGTTATCTATCATTTTGCATTTATGACAATAGTAAAAAAAATCTATTTAAATCACCTTAAAGCCACTTAAATACCTACGACTTTTGAGTGAGACTGTGTCTCACTCCTGAACCTCAAGTCTTGGATCCCTCCCATCCCACAACTCCTCAGTCTTGGATGCAAAAAATTTAAAAGAGAGAACAAAAAGGCCTTGGATCATTAACCTGCACTTGTACTCCATGGCCTCATCAAATCCTTTACTCCTGCTTAGGCCTGCAAACTGGTGGCAGAGCTGCAGCTTTGGGCTGTGAATCTGCTAGAAGGTGGCAAGGGGGCATGTAGTGGTAGTCATTTTACTGTAGACCCTGAGATCCATCGTTGGCATGCTTGGGGAAGCTGGAGCCAGTGGGTAGTGATTCCATGGAGGCCCAGAACTCTGTATGGATCAAGGTGGGGCAGGTCTCCTCCTGGCAACTGACCCAATCAGCAATACCTGTCATTGGAAATGGCACAAACCCATCAGCCTAAAGTACAGAAGCCGTGGTGTGGAAAGGAGCAATCTGCAGAGGGTAGCTGCAGGGGAAGAAACAGTCCCACTGGACCATCTTCAAAACAACTCCTGGAGCCTCAAAAGTACTTGGTAACTGACATTTCACATAATGCTAATTTATACATTACTATCTGGTCTTTGGAACCTAACCATGGTGATAAGTGAAGAATGAGTGTATAAATGTTTTGTAGATATTCTAACAATATTTTTCTTACTCAGTCTTTCCTAATATATATTTTATATTTTATTAATTTCTACTCATATATTTATTATGTTTATCTTTCTAAACTGCTTAAGTTCATTCTCTTTTTCTAATTACTTAAATGGGATGCTTAGTTAATTAATTTTGCCTTCTTGATTTTCCCATACAAACATTGAGAGCTATACATTTTTACTTAAGTATTTGGTTGACTCTATTAAGTGTTAATGTGAATATTTTTACTATCATTTAGATAAAAGTATTTTTATATAATTTCTATTTTGATTTTTTTCACCTAAACATGGTAACGTAGTGTCTAAGGCACTTGACTGTTAATCAGAAGGCTGGCCGTTCAAACCCACCAGTCACTCTTCAGAAGGAAGATGGGACAATCTACTTCCATAGTTCTACTGCCTTTGAAACCCAAGGAGGGGTCACTATGAGTCGGGTCCGACTCGACGGTGCATAACAACACAACAACAACAATAAACATTATTTAATTAAAAAAAAAAAATTTAATGTATATAGATATTTCATTAACCATATTTTGGAATCTATTTATAATTTATCTTAAATTTATTTCTAATATTAACAAACTATCACAAGAAAATATTGGTCTGTATGGTACCAATTTTTTTTAGATTTCTTATACATTAGCATTCATTATGATAAATTGTGCAAATATTTCATGAACATTTAACAAATATTTGTATTCTCTAATTGTTGGCTTCAGGGATATAAATCAAATAAAATTTATTGAAGCATATTATTAAAATCCCTCTTACTTCAATGAATCTTTTGTTTAGCTGTTAGCTGCATGGAATCCCTGTGTGATGCAAAGCATTAACATACTCAGCTATGAACCAAAAATTTGGAGGTTTGAGTCCATCCAGAGGTGCCTTAGAAGAAAAGCCTGGTAATCTGCTCTTGAAAAATCAACCATTGAAAACACAGTGGAGCAAATCTTTACTCTGACACATAGAGTTGCCACAAGTCAAGGTCTACTTGACAGCAACAAGTTCATTAGCTGCATACAATTTAGAACATATCTTCCTGGGGTAAACCTGTTATCGCGATGTAGTGATTCCTTTTGTCTCTAATAATGTTTTTGTTTTAAAGTGTATTGTTTTCGTCTCATAATTGCATTTATACCCATTTAAATATAGGTTTTTGCCTGGTATCAACCTTACAAGACTTCTTCCAGTCTTTATATCTAAAATTATTGTGTACCCATATTTTTAGTATGTATATTGTAAAGAACCTACAGTTAGAAGTAAACTTTTAAAATTCAGTCTAATAATTTCTGTTATAATAAAAATATTCAGTTATGTATATTTATTGTGATTACTTATTATTTAAATCATCTTATTTTATGCTTTTTATCAGTATTCCTTTTATATACATTATTTATCTTTGTTGCTTTTGGGAAAACTTTTTGAGAGTTTTAGCATTTGTTTGCTTTTCTTATTTTTTAAAAAAACTATACATGCTTGCATGCTATTATTATTTCTAACTTTTTTTTAGGAATTACACTTATAATTTTATAATGACTACATGAATAAAATTTTTGATGACCAATAAATTATTCATTGCAAATACCTTTTTTAAACAACATAGTTGGCAACCAGATGGCTGGCGGTTCAAACCCACCAGCCACTCCTCAGAAGGAAGGTTGGGCAATCCTACTTCCGTAGTGATAACTGCCTCGGAAACCCAAGGAGAGGTCGCTATGAGTCGGGGCCGACTCGACGGCACATAACAACAACAACAGCATACATGTGGACCTCATCAGATGAAATACAAAGGAATCAAATAGACTGACTGCTAACCAGAAGGCTGGTGGTTTAAACCCATCAGGCACTCCTTGGAAGGAAGGTTGGGAAATCTACATCCTTAGTGATACTGCTCTGGTAGCATAGTGGCTAAAGCAGTGGACTGCTAACCAGAAGGCTGGTGGTTCAAACCCACCAGCCACTCCTCAGAAGGAAGGTTGGGCAATCCTACTTCCGTAGTGATACTGCCTCAGAAACCCAAGGAGGGGTCGCTATGAGTCGGGGCCGACTCAACAGCAAAACAACAACAACAACAAGTGATACTGCCTCAGAAACCCAAGGAGGGGTCGCTATGAGTCGGGGCCGACTCGACGGCACATAACAACAACAACAACAACAAGTGATACTGCCTCAGAAACCCAAGGAGATGTCAGGTCTGATTCTAAGGCACATAACAACAACATTTGTGGAAAGAGACAATGGAGAAGCCCAATATCATCAGTCAAAACAAGACCAGGGTTGACAGTGGAAAAGAAAATCAATTGCTCATATGCAAGTTTAAGTTAAATCTTAAGAAAATTAAAAGAACTCCATGAAAGCCAAAGTATACCCCACTTGAATTTAGAAACCATCTGAAAAATAGATTTAATGCATTAAATACCAATGGTGAAGATCAGATAAGCTGTGGAATCGAAAATGACACACAAGAAGAAAGCAAAAGGACATTAAAAAGATAGGAAAGGAAGAGAAGAAGACAAAAATGGATGTCAGAACAGACTCTGAAACTTGCTCTTGAATAGAGAGTAGCTAAGGTGAATGGAAGAAATGATGAAGTAAAAGACTGCAGTGAATTGCTTGATGTGGCCCTTCTAGCCATTGTCCTCCATTCTGTGATGTTTTGTAAATCTTGTTATCCATACCTATTTGGGGTGGTGTGGTAGTTAAGGTCAGGTATCAAATTGGCTGGGCAGCTGGTAGTAGTTATTCCCTATAATGACTGGCAATTGACTCTGTGATGGGATTTAGGTTAATTCTGTTGGGGCAACACAGGTGGAATGTATCTTGAGTCCTGCCTTGC
>NW_006921751.1:2775855-2783538 GCF_000298275.1 Orycteropus afer afer
TGGAGTGGCATGGTAGTTTGGACATTTGGGACATCTTTGACCTCCACCTCATGGGGACCGGCCTCATGCTGATCTTTCTAAGAGAAATTGTTCAAGCAAAAACCTGAAAAGAAGATTTCAAGTGGCCGCCCAAGTGGACAAAGTATTATAATGAAATTTGCAGAGATCTGGAGTTGGAAAATATTAGGGGAATAACAAGCTTGACATTTCTCAAGTTGAAAGAATTGAAGAAAAAATTCAAGCCAAAATTTAAGATATTGGAAGATTTGTGGGTGAAATAATGAAAATGGAAGGAGCACCAAATGAAGATGTAAGAAACACAGATTTTCTGTACCAAAAATAATTGATCAATGTTCAAACATTTCAGGAATTGATGTGTGATCAAGAACCAGTGGTACTGATGGAAGAACTCCAACCTATACTGAAGGAATCAATGAAAAATAAAGCTCCAGGATTTGGTGGAATACCCATTGAGATGTTGAAAAAAAAAAAAAAAAGAAAGAAAGAAAAGATGCAGAGCTGGAGGCAAAATTTGGCAGACAGCTACCTGGTGTACTGACTGGAAGAGATCCATATTTATTCCCATTCAAAAGAAAGATGATGATCCAACAAAATGCAGAAATTACCCAGTAATATCATTAATATCACACCCAAGTAAAATTTTGCTGAAGATAATGCAAAAATGGTTGCAACATTATATCAATAAAGAATTGCCAGAAATTAAACCAGTTTCAGAAGAGAGTGTAGAATAAGGATATCAGATGGATCTTGGCTGAAAGCAAAGAATACCATAATGATATTTAACTGTGTTTTATTGATTGGCAAATGTATTTGATAACAAATTTGTTTTGTGAGGGATGACACTGTGAAGAATAAGAATTCAAAACACTTAATTGTGCTCTTAAGGAACCTGTACATAGACCTAGTGGCAGTTATTCAAATAGAACAAGGGGATAATGCATGGTTTGAAATCAGGAACAGTGAGCATCAAGGCTGTATCCTTTCACCAAACTTAATCAATCTGTATGTTGAGCAAATTGTCTGAGAAGCTGGACTATATGAAGAGGAATGTGACATTACAGTTGGAGGAAAATTCAATAACAACCTGAGATATTCAGATAACAGAACCTTGTTTGCAGAAAGTGAAGATGACTTGACGCACTTATTAAAGAAGAACAAAGACTACAGTATCCAGTATGGATTACATCTCAACATAAAGAAAACAAAAACCCTCATAGCTGAAAGAATAAGCAACATCATGATAAGTGGATAGTGCAATTGTCAAGGATTTCATTTTCCTTGGATCCACAATCAACACCCATGGAAGCAGCAGTCAAGAAATCAAATAACATATTATGTTGGGCAAATCCACTGCAAAAGACCTATTTAAAGCGTTTAAGAACAAAGATGTCACTTTGAAAACTAAGGTGCACCTAACCCAAGTTACAGCGTTTTCAATAGCCTCATTTGCATGCAACAGCTGGACAATGAATAAGAAAGATCACAGAAGAATTAATGCCTTTGAATTGTGGTATTGATGAAGAATGTTGAATTGACCATGGACTACTACAAGAACCATTGCTATTCATAAGGTTTCCGTTGGCCGGTTCTTTGAGAAGTGGATGGTTTCTTCCTTCTTCTGAGTCTGTCTCAGTCTGGAAGCTCCTTTGAAGCCCGCCCACCATGGGCAATCAATCCTGCTGGCATTTGAAACACCAGTGGCACAGACTCCAGCCTCACAGCAACATGCAAGCCACCACAGCATGACAAAGTGACAGACAAATTGATCTCCCTTAGCTGTTCCAAAACTGTTCCACCCAATTCCTGGCCTTCCCCAACCTGTGACCCACCATCTTCCCTGACTTCACACTTCCTGCTTGAGTGGAGGTTTTCTAACCCCTTACCTGTATCCAGCCATCCATCCTAGCTTCCCACTTCCTGCCTTATGAATAGCAATGGAACACTGTCATATATTACTGGACAACTTTATGAATGGGCCTGAAATGTTGTCCAATACAGTGCCAGAAGATGAGCCCCTCAGGTCTGAAGGGACTCAAAATACCACTGGAAAAAAGCTGCCTCATCAGACTAGAACTGACCTTACTGTTATGGATAAAGTAGAGCTTTCAGGAACTTCATTTGCTAATGTGGCATGACTCAAAATGAGAAGAAACAGCTATAAACATCCATTAATAACTGGAAAATGGAAAGTATGAAGTATGAATCTAGGAAAATTGGAAATTGTCAAAAATGAAATGGAACACATAAAGATTGATATCCTAGGCATTAGTGAGCTGAAATGGACCAGTTTTGGACATTTTAAATCAGACAACCATATGATCTATTATTCCAGGAATGACAAGTGGAAAAGGAATGGCATGGCATTCATCATCACAAAGAATATTTCAAGATCTATCCTGAAGCACAATGCTGTCAATGATACGATAATATCCATATGTTTACAAGGAAGCCCAGTTAATACTACTATTATTCAAACTTATACACCAACCACCAAAGCCAAAATGAAGAAACTAAAGATTTTTACCAACTTCTGCAGTTTGAAATTGACTGAACATGCAATGAAGATGTGCTGATTATTACAGGTGATTAGAATGCAAAAGTTGGAAAAAAGAAGAATCACTGGTAGCTGGAAAATTTGGCCTTGGTGATAGAAATATCTCCGGAGATCACATGATAGAATTTTCAAGACCAATGACTTATTCATTGCAAATACCTATTTTCAACAAAATAAATGGCGTCTATACATGTGGACTTCACCAGATGGAGTACACAGGAATCAGATTGACTACATCTGTGGCAAGAGGTGATGGAATAGTTTAATATCTTGAGCCAAAACAAGACCTTTAGTTGATTGTGGAACAGACCATCAGCTGCTCATATGCAGGTTCAACTTGAAGTTGAAGACAATTAAAAGAAGTCCATGGGAGCCAAAATATGACCTTAAATATATCCCTCCTGAATATAGAGATCCTCTAAAGAATAAATTTAATGCATTGAACACCAGTGATCAAAAACCAGAATTGTGGGATGACATCAAGAATATTAGTCATGAAGAAAGCAAGAGGTCATTAAAAATACAAGAAAGAAATAAAAGATCAAAATGGATGACAGAAGAGACTCTGAAAGTTGACCTTGAGTGAAAAGTAGTTGAAGCAAAGGTAAGAAATGACAAGATAAAAGAGCTGAACAGATTTCAAAGAGCAGCTTGAGAAGAAAAAGTCAATTATTATAATAAAATGTGCAAAGACCTGGAGCTAGAAAACCAAAAGGGAAGTACATGCTCAGCATCTCTCAAGCTGAAAGAACTGAAGAAAAAAACTGAGTTGCAATACTGAAAGATTCTACGGGCAAAATATTGAATGATGCAGAAAACATCAAAAGAAGATGAAAGGAATACACAGAGTCACCATACCAAAAAGAATTGGTCAATGTTCATCTATTGCAGGGGGTGGCACATGATCAAGAACCAATGGTATTGAAGGAAGAAGTCAAAACTGCACTGAAGTAAGTAGTGAAATAAAAAGTCTCCAGGAATTGATGGAATACCCATTGAGATGTTTCAACAAACGGATGCTCTGCTGGAGGCATTCACTCAACTATGCCAAAAAGATTTGGAAGACAGCCACCTGGCCAACTGACTGGAAGAGATCCATATTTGCACACATTCCAAAGAAAGGTGATTCCACAGAAAGTGGAAATTATTGAACAATATCATTAATATTACAAGCAAGTAAAATTTACTGAAGATAATTCAAAAACGCTTCCAGCAGTATATTGTCAGAGAAACTCCAGAATGCAAGTTGGAGTCAAAAGAGGATGTGGAACAAGGGCTATTATTGCTGATGTCAGATGGATCTTGACTGAAAGCAAAGAATACCAGAAAGATGTTTTGTTGTTGTTTGTTGTTATATGCCATCGAGTCGGCTTGTTTTATTGACTATGCAAAAGCATTTGATTGTGTGGATCTTAATGAATTGTGGATAACATTGAGAAGAGCAAGAACTCCAGAACACTTAATTGTGCTCATGAGGAACCTGTACATAGACCAGGAAGATGTTGTTCAAACAGAACAAGGGGATACTGCACAGTTTAAAATCAAGAAGCGAGTATGTCAGTGTTATATCCTTTCACCATACTTATTCAATCTTACACTGAGCAAATAATCTAAGAAGCTGGACTATATGAAGAAAAATGTGGCATCAAGATTGCAGGAAGACTCACAAACAACCTGCGATACACTTACAACACAATTTGCTTGCTAAAAGTGAGGATGACTTGGAGCACTTACTAATGAAGATTGAACACTACAGTGTGCAGTATGGTTTACACTTCAACATAAAGAAAACAAAAATCCTCACAGCTGAACCAATAAGCAGCATCATGATAGATGGAGAAAAGATTGAAGTTGTCAAAGACTTTGTATTATGTGGTTCTACAATCAACGCCAGTAGAAGCAGCAGTCAAGATATCAAAAGATGTATTGCATTGGGCAAATCTATTGCAAAAAAAAACACTTTCAAGTGTTGAAGACCAAAGACATTGCCTTGAAGACTAAGATGTGCCTAACCCAAGCCATGGTATTTTCAATCACCTCATATGGATGCGAGAGCTGGAAAATGAAAAAGGAAGACAGAAGAAGAGTTGATGCTTTTGAGTTGTGTTGGAGAACAACGCAGAAAGTACCGTGGACTGCTACAAGAACTAACAAATCTGTCCTGGACAAAGTGTAGCCAGAATGCTCCTTGGAAGCAAGAATGGCCAGACTTTGTCTCATCTACTTTGGTCAGATTGTCAGAAGGGACCATTCTCTGAAAAGGATGTCATGCTTTATAAAGTAGAGGGTCAACGAAAGAGGGGAAGGCCCTCAACACAATAGATTGACACAGTAGTTGCAGCGATGGGCTCAGGTATAGTAGGGATTATGAGGCTAGCACAGGACTAGGCAGTGTTTTGTTCTGTTGTACATAGGGTTGCTATGAGTTGGAGATGACTTGATGGCACATAACAACAACACAACCAACACAAATAGAAACAGCAGTCAAGATATCAGACAATGTTTAGCACTGGGCAAATTGGCTGCAAAAGCCCTTTCAAGTGCTGAGTCAGAGCTTTTGAGTTGTGCCGTTGATGAAGAATACTGAAAGTACAGTGGACTGCCAAAAGAACTAACAAATCTATCCTGGAAGAAGTGTAGCTGGAATGCTCCTTGGAAGCAAGAATGGTCAGATTTTGTCTCACCTACTTTGGTCATTTTATAAGAATGGACCCTTACCTAGAGAAGGATATCATGCTTGGAAAAGTGGAGGGTGAACAGGAGAAGGCCCTCTGTAAGATGGATTGACACAGTGGCTACAAAGATGGTCTCAGGTACAGCAAGGATCATGGAGCTGTCACAGGATTATGCAGTGTTTCTTTCTGCTGTACATAAGGTCCCTATGAATCAAAGAAGACTCGATGGCACCTAACAATAACAACACTTAAAGAACCAACAAATGTGTCTTAGATGAAATACAGCTGGAAAGCTCCTTTGACATGAGAATGGCTAGACTTTGTCTTTCAATCTTTGGCTATGTTGTCAGAAGCCAATCACTAGAGAAGGATATCATGCAAGGTAAAGCAGAGAGAGATGTGGGTAAAGACTATCAATGAGATTGATTGACACAGTGGTTGTGATGATGGGCTCAGGCATTGCAACTATTCTGAGAATTGCAAAGGACTGGGCAGTTTTTCATACTGTTAATACACAGGGTCACTATAAGTGAAACACATCTCAGTGGCATCTAACAATAACAATCTAATATAAAAAACAAAACAAAAATATAATCAATATATTAATCTTTCTTCCAAATTCCAATGCCTTAAAATGATTATACCCCCAACTCATGTGTATAGTTGTCTGGTACTTTAGTTTTAGTTTTTAATACTCCCCATATATACACAGAAATCATCCATTGTTTTTATTTCATATAGTTGATATGCATTTTTATTTATATTTACAAGTCTACAAATTAATTTGCTCATCATTTCTTTTTACAGTGCAGACATTCTTCTAGGATTATTCTCATTCTTCTGAAATATGCATTGTTAGCAAGTAGTTATTTTATTAAAAGCCTGTTGATAATAAACTATGTTGTTTACTTGCAAGTTTCTTTTCCCTCACTTAGGAAAAATAGTTTTGTTGAATATTTAAATTCTCTCAGCCCTTAGGAGATATTTCCCAGAGTAAATCTAAAGTACAGTGTTACTTTTGAGAAACCTTCTGTCAGTATTTTTGTTTATGTGATAGGCCAATCTACTTCCATAGTTATACTGCCTTGGAAACCCAAGGAGGGGTTGCTGTGAGTCGGATCCAACTCTACAGCAGTGAGGTTGGATTTTTTTGGTAGGTAATTTATGCTTTTTAAAATATTTTGTGTGGGTTTTTTGTTTGCTTACTTTTGCTGTAGTATGCTGCAACTGTTTCCTTAAGAAGTATGATGGTATGGACTTTTATTCATTTATGTTAAAGTGGCACTCATTGTGCATTCTGTATCATATAAGATCATATAAATATTTAGAAAACTATCAAATATTATATCATCTACCACTATTTTTATTTTTATTTTTTATTTCTAGAATTATATTAATGTTAGATTTTCTTAGACTGTTATAAATACCTTTTCATTTATTATTTATATCTCCTTGTCTCTGTACTGAAGACTGGATAATTTCTTAATCATTTTTCCAGGTCATTAGTATGTTCTACAAATTTATGTACTCTGCTGTCTAACTTTCTATTCAATTTATTATGTTTATTCATTTTGAATAGTCCTTTTTAGTTAAACATCAAATCTTGTTGGTGTTTTGATAGCTGTTGTACATCACTATTTTTTCTCACCATCTTCTATTTATGAAACAATTCATATAAAATTATTTTACATTGTAAACATGATCATTCCAATATCTTAAGTAATTGGATGTCTTTGTCTATTGTGTCTTGATTCTGATGAATCTCCAACATTGTGCCTTCTTTCCTAGTGTGGCTAGTAAATTTTAATCGGAGTTTATATTTGACAGAATATAATCTGTTGGGATTGTGAGGTCATTTTTCTAGGGTTTGTTTTCCTCCTGAGAGGATTTATATTTTATCAGGGGAACTACCAACTTAGAACCACTTTAAGTCTATTTCTTGTATTGGCATTCTTATTTGACATGAAGTATAGAAATTTGAAATTCAGATTCACCGGAGAGATCCTATATTGTAAGTTATCAGGAAAAATTATGATGGTGATGACTTTCCTTATTTTTATACCACATTATTTTTTTCCCTTTGCTGAACTGGGGATAGACAGGTGCCCTTGTAGGATCATGACTCAGGTTGCAGCTCTTTTCTGGCATATCAGATGATTCTAAGTGTCCTATTTTAACTTTTTTCTAATTTAGTGGACATAATTTTTGTTGTTGTTAAGTGCCGTCGAGTCATTTCCGACTCATAGTGACCCCATGCACAGCAGAACAAAACACTGCCCGATCGCACACCAGCCCCACAATCCCTGCTATACTTGAGCCCATCATCGCAGCCACTGTGTCAATCCATCTCGTTGAAGGTCTCCCCCTCTTTCGTTGACCCTCCACCCTACCAAGCATGACACCCTTTTCCAGGGAATGGTCCCTTCTTACAAC
>NW_006921751.1:2786833-2798433 GCF_000298275.1 Orycteropus afer afer
TGGATGTCCCTCAGTTGTCTCTCCTCACCTGTAACCCTGGGCATAATTATTGTGTCTAATTTTCTACATGATATACCATTTGTCTCTGAGATCTTGGTATCTACTGTATGGATGTGCTCTTAAAGACATTCCATAGCCTCTGCTTACTTCTCCCTGCTGTGGTTTCCTATTTTTGGCGTAGGTAGTTCCCTTTTTTTGTTTATAAGCTCTCTGTGCTTGATCCCATCCAGGGTCAAGTTGTGTTAGAGAAAGAAGTTATTTTTAAAAAGATCCAATTGATCAATTTGCTGCAAACAGAGGCTTCTAATGTATAATTTGACTTTCTCTCTCAGACTCACTGATTTGATGTAATCCAGAGGAGGACAGTCCAGGCCCAAAGCTAAGATGAAGAATGATCATGATGTAATCACAAGTATTTCTCTAATATGACACCACTTATAACTTTAACATTTTTTAGTACTTTTAGAATACATTATCTTCATTCAGCATTAAGAGAGACGTGATTTTTTTAAGGTGTTATCCTAATATAACCTAAGTTAATTTTGACTCTTTTTCAGTGTTACTGAGAATAAGTAATTAGAAACTGCTACCTGTCTTAAATATTAGTTCTCATAACTTTTATTTAATGGATATTATGTATACACACAAGAGCTCTGGTAGCTAGTGCCTAAAGCACTTGACTGCTAACCAGAAAGCTGGTGGTTCAAACCCAGCAGCCACACTCCTCAGAAGGAAGGTTGGGCAATCTACTTCCATAGTGATACCACCTCAGAAACTCAGGACAACAACAATAACACCATATATACATACACACATTGTGTATGTGTGTATATATATATATATATATATATATATATAAAAATAAACCAATTACATTGGTTTGTATAACATAAATTAGAAAATTTTCTCTACAAAATCACCAGTGGTAATGGAAAACAGGTTAATATTCTTTCCCTACATGTTTTCTCTGAAAAACTTTTGATTTACACTTGAGACAAGCTCATTCAACTTAAAAACACTGGCAATGAAGACTGAAATGCTGTGTTAGGGAATTATATGCATTTCTTTTGCAGCTAATGATGGCTTTCTTCTAGAAGTGTATGTAAGTGGACATAATCTCTCATGGACCTGAAAAGAAACTGTGCTCTAATTCTAACTCAGCATGGATAAAGATGAAGTAAATTGTTCTGATATATAGAGAGTGGAGGTCATTGAAATCATTGCTCCATAGAATGCTTTTTTAAATAAAATGTAAATAAAATTGAACAAAACTAACTAAACAAACTATGTTACAGGAGCCAACAAATATTTCAAAGTGTATGAAGTAACTAGTGATTGGCATTTTTATAATTATCAAATTAAAGAATGCCTTTATGTCTAAAGCCAGTTTTCCTTTAGATGATTAGAATGATTTTACATTCTCTAGAGTACAATACATTTCTAGAGTAAAATCTCCATTTGAGTTGACACAAAGAGATTTGATTTAGCATAAATGTGTCCTTTGGGTGTTAAATTACTTATCTCTCTTTCAACCTAGTGTCATCTTGACCATATGTCATAGTGACCTAAAAATAAAAAATCAATAACAGTGCATTCCACAAATGTTAGGTCTAATGACACATCCAACTGCTGACTTATAAAATTGTCATTGTTCCAAGATGTTTTTATGTTCTACACAAAAGATGAATCCTAGGTAGAAAAATGAAACAGAGATACCATCATAAAAGGAAAATCTTTGTGGCAGGTCAAGTAATTTGGGATAAAACAAATTGTTTATTTGTCTTTAAAATATATTTCCATGGAAGAAGTAATGACTTAATTACTGTTTAATACACATATAATGTATGGAATAATTGCAATTGAATTTTAAGAGAGTAGCCCTGATTTCAACAAAATTGTGATAAGGTTTCATTTTAAAATCATATAATAAGCAACACCTAATCTACTTCCTAGGAGCTCTGGTAGCATAGTGGCTAAGGCACTTGACTGCTAACCAGAAGGCTGGCGGTTCAAACCCACGAGCCACTCCTCGGAAGGAAGGTTGGGCAATCTATTTCCATAGTGATACTGCCTCGGAAACCCAAGGAGGGGTCGCTATGAGTCGGGTCTGACTCAATGGCACATAACAACAACAACAACAACAACAACAATCTACTTCCTTAGTGACACCGTCTCAGAAACCCAAGGAGGGGTCACTATGAGTCAGGTCTGACTCAATGGCACATAACAACAACAACAACAATTTTATGGTGTAACTATTTTTAAATCTCATACATAAACAAGTTCTCTATTATAGGATCACATGGTTTGAGAATTAAATGAACATAAATGATGATCCTGTCCATCTTATTCATATTATAGATGATAAAAACAAGTCTGGAAACATTAAGATAATTTGATCAAAGCTCCAAACCAAACTTATTGCTGTTGAGTCTATTTCAGTCCATAGTGACCCTATAGGACAGAGTAGAACCGTCCTACACGGTTTCCAAGACTGTAATATATATGGAAGCAGATTGCTACATCTTTCTTCCATGGAGCAACTGGTCAGTTCAAATCATCAGCCTTTAATTTAGCACCCAAGCACTGAAGCACTATGCAAGAACTCCTTATTTAATGCAAAAGTAACTAAAATATAAATAAAGACTTTCATATTTCCATACTTCCATAATAGCAAGTGACCTGAACAATATTGTTACATTTTAAGAGAAAATTCTGCACCATGTTAGTATGGTTTATTTTATTCTAGGCTATATTTGGTTTTTTGACATTAAAACCTGGCCACAAAATAAAACTATCTTTCCCAAGAAACAAACCAAATATCTAGTAGGGTCATCTGAAAAAGGCAATAAAGAGGACTGGCTGATTTGCTGAACCTCCTGGAAGATTGTAATCAGGGACAACCACTATCAGCAAGGCATTTATGTTAAAGCACAAACCCCAAAACTGTTGATTACAGTTAGGTTGAGTTCTGACACAATGATTAGCAATACCATTTTCCTAAAATATTTTCTCAAAAATTAAATGAATAAAATACACATGGCATTAGTACCATTGTAAACCGAGCTGCATTGTGGTCATGTGGTTAAAGTGTCAACTGTCACTAAAAACTTTGCTGCAATTGCTGTTGATGAGTAGTTTGGGGAATTTGAAAAATGATATGGACAATGTAGAGAGCATGTGCAATTAATTATAGACATTAAATGTTAAAGCCACCTCTTTAACCACACAATGATAATTCGAATACTACCACATCCATGAATAAATCTTTGACTGTGTATAAATGTTGCCAAAAGAATGTTAAAAGTACTGATTTTTTAAGCTGTGGTACACAAATACAGATATACTGATCTTAGGAAACCTAATTCAGCAACAAAGGATATTAAAATAAAACATATATTTTGAGGATATGATATAAAGTCATTTCCATCCTACTGAGGTTGTACTTAAAAGTCAAAATAAAGGCCAATGACATCTACCATAGCTTCCTTTTTTATTGCATTTGGTGAAAATTTACTGTGGTGGCTTGGGAGCAATTTTCGTAATCCCTTCCTTGTCCCTAAGCAATATATGAAAAGTATGAAAGTGGTATCTCTAAACCATAATTCAGTATCATGAAAACAGTGAGAAGAGTACCCAGGAATATCTACTGAATTTCAACAGCCATTAATGTGACTCTGCTACCTGAACAGAATATATTAGCAACAAATAACACCAGAGTGAAGGCAGCATTTCTAAAGTGATAATTAAAATGCATTTTCATTTCTTATCTAGGGGATTTTGCAATTCAAAACATCCTGTATTCATCCTTACACATTTATGCTCTGTTCACTCTTATTTTTACTTCTACCAACTCGACCAACACCAGATGCACATTAAATATATTAAAGTGGATGATTCACAAATGTCAGCTTTCCTTATCACTAAGTAGGAGGATCATATTTTCCCTCATAAATGTTAAAATAACATCTTTAACCTCTAAACATCCCTCCTCAGGATCTTTTGTACACATGTTGAACATTATTCTTAGTTTCCTAGTAAGTATTTTTTACCGAGGAGCTTTCTATTTTTTGGCAGTGGATGCACTGATAGCCCCATTTGTTTTTTGTTTTAGTATATCATGCATTGAAAGAAAATATTTAGAAAACATGACAAAGGTGTGCTTAGCTTCAGTGGATTTGAAGCAGATAGAGAAGGCAAAGAATATAGAGTCAAAGATGTAAAAGACACCTTTTCACAGTGTAGTGTTTTATTCTAACACCTACTAACAGGAGTCATTTTCTGGCTTATCAAAATACTGCAGCAAAATGTTAGGTCAGACAGGTCTTAATTAATACTAGAATTATTTACATAGTGTTGCACATAAAATACTACCAAAATATTTCAAATAAGCTCCATGTTTTAGTCACCTCTGAGGTTTTATAAAATTGAGTATATGAACAAAACACTGTTATTCTGGAGATACGGGAGAAGGTGAATAAGATACATCTCCGGACATGGAGTCTTCTGCCATCCATTTATATATGATATTGTTTGCATGCAAAACATGAATTGCAAGATTATTTTAGAAATACACACTCACCTAATTAAGTTTAAGAGGAATAAGGTAAGACTGAAGTATTCCAAATGAATCCAACATTACTCTGCCTTCCTATTCACCCTTATATATTTCTGTCATATCTTTTATTCAAATTTGTAAAGAATTAAACCTTGTCAATGCCTAAAACTTAACATGTGTGTATTGTTTCAAAAACAGAATATATTCAGTTCCACTAGAACTCACACTATAAGAGGAAGAATGGCAAGGAATAAAGAGACAGAAGTAGTCAAAAGTCATGGCAGTCGTTGTAAGTTATGGTAGAATAATACAAATTTTTGCCTTAAGCTGAAAGATTTTAAGTGAAGGAGAAATATCAAATTTGCATTTTAGAAAAGCCTTTCCAGTTTCAACATAAAAGAGATTTTCAGAGAACAAAATTATAGACACAGACACTATAAGCAACACACCTATCTGGGATACATAACCAAATTTGTGAGTATGCATGGTTCTTGCAGGCGGTACTGAATTTCTAGATAGCTGAGAGGCCGTTAGTAGAAGGCACCAATAACTGGCATGGTTTGCTTTATAAGCAACACATTCTTCCAAGCAAACCTGAACACGTTAGCACATTGTTGTTGTTGTTGTTATTTGCCGTCGAGTGGGCCCCGACTCATAGCGACCCCTCCTTGGGTTTCCGAGGCAGTTATCACTTCGGAAGTAGGATTGCCCAACCTTCCTTCCAAGGAGAAAGTAGTATTTATTATTTACAACAATAAGTGGATAGCATATGATAAAAGAGCAGTTCTCCTCGCTTAATAGCTGTTCAGGTGAAGATGATAACTCTTTCACACACACCTCACTTTGTGTCACAGATGAGAGACTTAAATGAGACAGTCACATGAAACACCAATCCCCTCTGGCTTCTGGAAGCTGTCCCACTGGATATAAAGAACTTTTCAGCACACTCCGTTCACCTGGCTTTATGGATGAGGGTCAAAATGGAAGCCTAATATGCCCCTAGCCAGGAAGATTCACTTTAAGTGGGCTGTAAGCTTAATGCTACCTGTGCTGTTCATTAAGCACCGCAGCTGAGGAGACAAAGGGGGCCTTCCCCTACTCAGTTTTATTCCCCAAAACCAATGTGACAAACTGTGTCTTTTTAACCCTGCTATCGAATATCAGACCAGAAAGAGGAGTTAGTTCTGAGGCTTAGAAATGCCAGGACGGGGAGGAATGTACAAACCACCTGACATTTTTCTTCAGTTTCATCAGCTTGAGGAATGTCAAATATATTCTCCGTTTTGGTTTTCTAACTCCAGGTCTTTCTTTGCACATTTCATTTACTTTGTCTTCTCAAGCTGCTTTTGAAATCTTCTGTTTACCTCTTTTACTTCATTTCTTCTATTCACTTTAGCTACTGTATGTTCAAGATTAAGCTTCAGAGCCTCATCTTACATCCACTTTTGTTTTTTCTTTATTTCCTGCCTTTTTAATGACTTTTTTTTCATGTATAATGTCCTTGATGTCATCCCATCACTCTTGTGATCTTCAGTTATTAGTGTTCAATGCCTAAAATTTATTCTTGACATGGAATGTACTCAAGGTTGTACTTTGTCTCTTACAGACTTGTTTTAATTTTCCTCATCATCAATTTAAGCTTGCATATGAGCAATAAGTCAAGCCCCTGACCTTTTTCTGACTGACGGTGATCTCCATCATCTCATGCCACAGACATAGTCAATTTGACTCCTGTGTATCACATCTGGTCCACAGATGTGTAAGGTCCACATATATACCTGCAATTTCTATAATTGAAAAAAGATATTTTCAATGAATAATTTGTTTGTCTTGCAAAATTCTATCATGCTATCTCTGGCTTCACTTTTATCACGAAGGACATATTTTCAAGCCACTAATCATTTTTCTTTGTTTCCAACTTTTATATTCTAATTGCTAGTACTTATCAATGTTTCCTGATTGCATGATTGATTAATTTCAGATGTAGAAGTTAGTAAAAACCTTTAAATTTCTTCATCTTTAGCATTAGTGGTCTGTGCATAAATTTTAATAATAGTCATATTAACTGATCATCATTGTAAGCTTATAGAGATCATCCTATCATTGACAGTGTACTACTTGGGAATAGATTTTGAAATGTTTTTGATGGTGAATGTGATACCAATTTGTCATTTTTAATTGGACATAATAGATCATATGATTGTCCAATTCAAAATACCCAATACCAGGCCATTTCAGCTCACTAATGCCTAAGAGATCAATCTTTATGCATTCCACTTCATGTTTTACAACCTCCAGTTTTCCTAGATTCATAATTTCTACACCCATATTTTGATTATAATGGATGTTTGCATCTGTCTATTCTCATTTGACCCATGCCACATTAGCAAATGAAGTCCAGAAAGCTTTACTCTATCCACATCATTAAGGACAGCTCTACTTCTAGGAGATAGCTCTTCCTCGGTTGTATTTTGAGTACCTTCCAACCTGAAGGTCTCATCTTCTGGCACTATATCAGACAATATTCTGCTGTTTATATCCTTCTTCCTGGTCTGTTTTAGTCTGGAAGCTCTGCTGGAACTGGTCAAAGATGTCACTTTGATGACTAATGTGCACCTCATACAAGCCATGGTATTTTCAATTACCTCTTGTGCATGTGAAAGCTGGAAAACAAATAAGTAAAACTGAAGAATTGATGCATTTGAATTATTGTGTTGGCTGAGAGCATTAAATATACCATGGAGTGTCAGAATAAACCAGAATGTTCCTGAAGGAAGAATGGCAAGCCTTCACCTCAATTTCTTTGGACACATTATGAAGAGGGACCAGTCCCTGGAAGACATAATGCTTGGTAAAGAAGAGGGCCAATGAAAAAGAAGAGCTTCAACAAGATAGATTGACTCAGTGGCTGCAACAATGGACTGAAACATACCAATGATTGTGAGGATCACACAGGACTGGGCAGTGTTTTGATGGCACCTGACAACAATAGCTTCTCATGTACTTGCCAGTTCTAGCTCACCAGTTCCAAAGGGCATGACACTACTAATAGGGAATGTCAGAATAACTTTTCCAGAAGAATAAAGGTGATCAAAGCCCCTTAGGACTATATTATGTTAGACAGTAGGACAATTAACATAATCTGGAGTCAAGAAAATGATCATGATCATGATCATGATAGCTGTAGTTAACACAGGCTCATGGCAACCTATGCAAACAGAACAAAATGTTGCCCAGTCCTGCATCATCTTCACAATTGCTGGTATTATTGAGTCCATCCTTGGAGCTATTTTGCCAACCCATCTCACCAAGCATCTCCCTCACTCTTGCGAATCCTCTACTTCACCAAACATGATGTTCTCCAGTTATTGATGATAGGTTCAAAGCAGGAGAATCAGACATATGTGTCTGATTAGAACTTTCCCTCAGAGAGTTTTCAATGTCTGATATTTTGGAAGAAGACTGCCAGGCCTTTATTCCTAGACACCCATGGGAGGACACAAACCTCCAAATTAGGTTAGTAGCTAAGCATATTAATGGTTTGCACCATGAGGGGATTCCACCTCTTACATAAACTTCTAATAAAAATTATTATTTAGCACTATGACTGGCACACAATTGGTGCCTGATAATTGTAAACAAAAAGGTGCCTTGGAGACTTACTGGTTAAGAACTCAGCTACTAACTGAAAGTTAGGCGGTTTGAACCCATCAGCGTCTCTGCAGGAAAAAGATGTAGCAGTCTGCTTCTGTAAAGATTACCACTTTGGAAATCCAATGGGACAATGCTACTCTGTCCTACTGGCTCACTATGAGTTGGAATCAACTCAACAACAATGAGCTTTTAATTTTAAACAGTATTAGAATTTTTCACTGCACCAGTGAATCTGTTAATGTTGCTCTTATACCTGAAAATAAGACATTGCCTAGTTTACACAGTCACATGTCCATGTGGGGAAATGTAAGATTTATTAATATCAATGACTAATGACTAAAGAGAAGCTATATGGTATCTGGTTTTCTCTGTACCATTCGTGTTATATATATATATATATATATATATGTATACACACACACACACACACCAGAGGGAGTTCTGGTATGATGGCAGAATAGACAGACAGACAGACAGACAGACTACACAGATCCTCTTCAAAAAGACAAGGGGAACCAATTAACACAAACACAGAAGATAATCCTGGACCCCTGAGCTTTGAAGGGAAGGATATAAATGTGGAGTAAACTCAAACTACCATAAGAACTTGCATGAAAACACCAAAAAAAGAGACATATGGAGCTGTGGTCAGTCAGCGATCCTGATGGCACAAACAGCTTGGATATTGCCAAGTGGTGTTAGGACCTAAGAGTTAACCTAAAATCAGCCCTGCTATTCAGGGGCTGCGTAGAGTACTGCACTGGTGGCTGGTGACTAAAAGGGGGAAGGAGCAAAGGTGGCCTGAGCTGTGGAGTTTTGCCTGTCCAGAGGGCACAGCAATTTTGAATGTTTACAAGCATTTCAGCCATTTTGGATATTTAAAGCAACAGTGTTCTTCCAGATTCCAGGGACTCAAAAATAGGCTCCACTTGTTAGAAACCACAAGGACCTTCTGGACATCAATGACTGGAAAGGTTCTAGTTTTCAGCTTTTTGTCTCTTTTTTTTTTTTTTTTTTTTTTTCTGGTTATTGTTCCTGTGTTTTTTACACAGTGTGTTTTTTGTCCACTTGCTTTTACTTCTTTGATGGTTATTCAATTATTATTTTTGTCTAACTGAGTGGGAGACAGCAACAGTGCCCATATAATACAACTACTCCCACATCTCCTGCAGTTTCACTTACTGAGTGAGAGCCACCACTTCCTTTTCCACCAACTGGCCAATGATAAACAGCCACCAAGAAAAGCCTGACTTACCCTTAACTGCTCTTCACAAAAGGTAATAGAGATCTAAACACAACAATATCACAATGTCTTGGAGACAACAGATCATCACAGTCCACACCAAGAAACAAGATAAACTGGTAGAAATAAGGGGGCAAGATACAGACACAGAAGACATCCAGAGGAAGAAGCAGAATTAGAACACCTTGATAAGGAATTCAAAAGAATTATATTTAGGTATCTTCAAAGGAATGAGAGACAAATCAAGGAAAACACTGAGAAAATTAAGGAAAACAAAGACAAAACCCTAAAACAAGTTCGGAAGAAAATCCAATAACAAAATGACAAAAAAATGAAAAAATAGAAATGATACAAACTCTACAGATAGAAATCTAGAAGATTAGCATTAAATTTTCAGAAATAGATAACACATTGAAAGGGCAATGGAGTAGAATTGAATCAATATAAGATAGAATTCAAGAGATTGAAGACAAATACCTGAATACTTCTTTGGAAAAGGATCAATCAGAAAAAAACATCAAAACAAAATGAAGAAAGCCTATGGTTCATGTGGGATACCATCAGAAGGAATAACCTATATGTCATTGGAATTCCAGAAGAGGAAAAGACAAATAAAACCACTGAGAAAATTGTCCAAGATTTGTTGGAAGAGAACTTCCCTGATATGATGAAAGATGAGAATATGTCCATTCAGGAAGTCCAACAAACCCAAAACAGGATTGTTGTTGTTGTTGTTATGTGCCATCAAGTCAGAGCCGACTCATAGCGACCACTCCTTGGGTTTCCAAGGCAGTTTCACTACAGAAATAGATTGTTCTATCTTCCTTCAGAAGAGTGGATGGTGGGTTTGAACCACCAGCCTTCTGGTTAGCAGTCAAGTGCCTTAGGCACTAAGCTACCAGAGCTCCCTCAAACAGGATATACCCTCCCAAAAAAATCACCAAGACATATCATCATCAAACACATGAAAACCAAAGATAAAGAAAGAATCCTAAAAGGAGCACAGGAAAAATGAAAAGTTACTTAAAAAGGACAACCAGTAAGAATAAGCTCCTATTTCTTAGCAGAAACCATGCAAGCAAGAAGGCAATGGGATGCCATATATAAAACCCTGAAAGAGAAAAATTGCCAACTAATAATTATATACCCAGAAAAATTGCCCCTCAATTGTGATGGTGAAATTAGATTTCCAGATGAGCAGAAATTAAGGGAATTTGTTAAAACCAGACCAACCTTAAAGGGATACTAAAGGGAGTCCTTTGAACAGAGAACCAATAATAGCAAACAACAACCGACTACTAATGTACAGGATGACATAACCCAGAAACCAACACAGCTATGGACATATCCAAAGTAAAATAAACTTACAAGATTGTAAACAGGGAACCAGAGACATCAATTGGCAAATTAGGAGAACTACAAACCTAAAACAGGGGGAAAATAGTATAGCTACACAACTTCTAAAAGGTGAGGAACTCAAGAGAGTTACAAAATAGAATGGATTATTTTACACTTGGGCAGAAAATATTAAATTATGGGGTAACTTCAAAGAAAATGAAAAACCTTCATATCAGAATAAAAAAGAGAAAAAGCACAAATATTTAGCAAATACTAACACAATAGCAACAAAGGAAATAGTAATACGATTCATAAACATAATTACCTCAACATGGAAAATTATATGGAACAAAGAAACCAGGGACATCATGAAAAGACACATAACAAAATGACAGCACCCAATCCATACTTGTCGATAATTATGCTGAATGTTAATGGATTAAATGCACCACTCAAGAGACAGAGAGTTGCAGACTGCATAAGAAAACACAACCCATCAATATGCTGTGCACAAGAGACACACCTTAGAGACAAAGACAAAGATAGTCTAAAATTCAAAGGTTGGAAAAAGATATAACAAGCAAATGGCAACCAAAAAAGAGCAGAAGTGGCAATAGTAATTTCTGATCAAATTGACTTTAAGACAAATATCACCATAAGAGGAAGGAAGGACATTACCTAATGATTAAAGGATCAGTTGAATAAGAAAATATAACCATAGTAAATATCTATGGACCCAATGAAAGAGCCCCAAAATACATAAATCAGACTTTAAAAGAGTTGAAAAGCCAAATAGATGACTCCACA
>NW_006921751.1:2798680-2801068 GCF_000298275.1 Orycteropus afer afer
TAGGAAGATCAACAGAAAAAGAGCAAACACATGGAAAGTGAACAACACCCTCCTTAAGAAAGACTGGGTAAGAGAAGAAATAAAAAATGAAATACAAAAATTCCTTGAATCAAATGAGAATGAAAATACAACATACCAAAATCTTTAGAACACAGAAAAAGCTGTGATCAGAGGCCAATTTATAGCAATAAATGCATACATCAAAAAAGAAGAAAGAGCCAAAATCAATACTTTAAACCAACATCTCCAACAACTAGAAAAAGAACAGTAAGAAAAGCCTACAGTCACCAGAAGAAAGGAAATAATAAAGATTTGAGCGGAAAATAGAAAGACAATAAAAAAAATCAACAAGACTAGAAGTTGGTTTTTTGAAAAAGTTAATAAAATTGACACACCCCTGGAAAATTTAACAAAGGAAAAGAGGGAGAGAATACAAATAACATGAAGAAATGAAATGGGCCACATCACAACAGGGCCAAGTGAAATACAAAGGATAATATCAGAATACTATAAAGAACTGTACTCCCACAAATGTGAAAATCAGGAAGAAATGGACAGATTTATAGAAATACACTACTTACCTAAACTAACACAGACTGGTGTGGAAAAGTTGAACAGATTCATAACAAAAAAAAGAAATTGAACAGGTCATTAAAAAAAATTATCAACCAAAAAAAGTCCTGGCCCAGACACTTTCACCAAAGAATTCTACCAGACATTCAGAGAAGAACTGACACTAGTCCTACTCAAACTATTTCAAAATATAGAAAAGGATGGAACCCTCCCAAATTCATTTTATGAAGCAAGAATAACCTTGATACCAAAACCAGTCAAAGGTACCATTAAAAAGGAAAACTACAGCTCTGGTGGTATAGTGCCTATGGCATTTGACTGTTAACCAGAAGGCTGGTGCTTCAAAAACACTAGCCACTCCTTGGAAGGAAGATTGTGCAATCTACTCCCATAATGATACCACCTCAGAAACACAAGGAGGGGTCGCTATGAGTCAGATCTAACTTGATGACAGCACATGTACAGAAAAATATCGCTCATGAATATAGATGCAAAAATATTCAACAAAATCCTAGCCAATAGAATCCAACAGCATATCACAAAAATAATTCATTATGACCAAGTGGGGTTCATATCAGGTATGCAAGAATGGTTCAACATTAGAAGAACAATAAAATCATCCACCATATAAATAAAACAAAGGAAAAGAACCACATGATCATATCAATTGAAATTGATGCAGAAAAGACGTTAGATAAAATGTAACACTCATTCCTGATCAAAACTCTCAGCAAAATAGGAATAGAAGAGACATTCCTCAACACAACAAAGGGCATCTATGCAAAATCAACAGCCAACATTATTCTCAATGGAGAGAGATTAAAACCATTCCCCTTGCAAACAGGAACCAGACAAGGATGCCTTTTATCACCATTTCTATTCAGTATTTTATTGGAAGTCATAGCCAAAGTGATAAGGCAAGAAAGGGAAATCAAAAGCATCCAAATTGTTAAGGAAGAAGTCAAACTATCCCTATTTGCTGACAATGTGATCCTATACCTAGAAAACCCAAGAGATTCTGTAAAAAATGTACTGGAATTAATTGGAGATTTAGCATGTTGGTAAGATATAAGATCAACAACCAAAATCAGTTGGATTCCTCTATACTAGCAAAGACATTGCTGAAAAAAAAATAAGGAAATCAATACCATTTATAATAGCTACCAAAAAAATAAAATACTTGAGAATAAATCTTACCAGGGATGCAAATACCTGTACAAAATATCTATAAAAGACAACTTCAAAAAACCATAAGAAATGTACATAAATGTAAGAACATACCATGCTCATGGACAGGAAGATTGAGCATTGTAAAAATGTCCATTCTACCCAAAGTAATCTATACATTCAATGCAATCCCAATCCAAATCCCATCAACATTTTTAAAGATAAGGAAAAACCAATCACTAATGTTATAGGGAAAGGAAAGAGACCTCAGATAAGCAAAGCACTATTGAAGAAGAACAAAGTAGGAGGTCTCACTCTGCTGGATCTCAATACCTACTATACAGCCACTGGAATCAAATTGTCTGGTACTGGTACAATGCAGACACATGGACCAATGGAATAGAAATGAGAACCTAGGAATAGATCCATTGACCTATGGTCAGCTAATCTTTGATAAAAAGTATAAATTCACTAAATGGGGAGAGATTGTCTGTTTAACAAATGGTGCTGGCAAAACTGGAGATCCATTTGCAGAAAAATGAAACAAGATCTGTACCATACACCATACACAAAAACAAACTCTAGATGGATCAAAGACTTAAATGTGAAACTTAAAACTATAAAGTTCCTCAAGGAAAAACCAGGGGC
>NW_006921751.1:2801235-2804992 GCF_000298275.1 Orycteropus afer afer
CCAGCCACTCCTCGGAAGGAAGGTTGGGCAATCCTACTTCCGTAGTGATACTGCCTCGGAAACCCAAGGAGGGGTCGCTGTGAGTCAGGGCTGACTCGACGGCACATAACAACAAGGTGATGTAATGCCTAAGGCACGTGACTGCTAACCAGAAGGCTGGCAGTTCAAACCCACCAACCACTCCTTGGAAGGAAGATGGGGCAATATACTTCCATAATGATACTGCTTCAGAAACCCAAGGAGGGGTCGCTATGGGTTGGGGCTGACTCAACAGCACATAGTGACAACAAGAACTATCTATGCTATAAAGAGACAATCAAGCATAACCCAAAATGCACAGACAGCAGAAGAGGAACTAGATGAACAAGACTTTCTAAAAATTAATTACTTTATGCTTACACACATTCCTCCAAAAGAGTCAAAAGAGAATGTACGGATTGGGAAAAAATATTCAGTAATGACATATTTGACAAGGGACTTATCTCTAGAATTTATAGAAAACTCCAATACCTCAACAACAAAAAGGCAAGTGACCCAAACGAAAATTCAGCAGAAGATATGACCTGACACTTCAACAAAGAAGATACTCAGGTGGCCAACAAATATATGAAGAAACACTCACAATCACTAGCCATTGTTGTTGTTATGTGCCATCAAGTCAGCCCTGACTCATAGCGACCCCTCCTTGGGCTACTGTGGCAGTATCACTATGGAAGTAGATTGCCCAGTCTTCCTTCGGAGGAGTGGCTGGTGGGATTGAACTGCCAGACTTCCGGGTAGCAGATCACTAGCCATTAGAGAGATGCAAATCAAAACAACGAGATACCATCTTGCCCCAGCACAAATAGCAAAGTTCAACAAGACAGAAAATAACAAATGCTGGTGAGGATTCAGAGAGATTTGGACTCTCATACACTGCTGGTAGGACCATCAAATGATATAACCACTGTGGAAATCAGTATGGTGATTCCTTAAAAAGGTTGGGATTAGAAATACTATTTGACCCAGCCATTCTATTACTAGGTATATGGAGAGCCAGGACAAGAACTGGTATATGCACACCCATGTTCATCTCAGCACTGTTTATAATAGCCAAAGATGGAAAAAACCTAGGTGTCCATCAACTGAAGAATGGATATCCAAACTATGGTACATATATGCAATGGAATACCATGCAACCCTAAAGAATAACATAGAATCTGCAAAACACCACATAACATGGATGAACTTGGAGGACATTGTGCTAAGTGAAATAAGTTAATCACAGAAGGACAAATATTATATTAGTCCATTATTGTAAAAAGTTGAGGAAAGGTTTAGATATGGAAGGAAATTTTCTTTGTTTACCAGGGTGTTAGATGGGTAAAGACAAATATTGATTTGGATGAAGAGAAGGGCAATGTACCAAATGTGAGTGATCAACACGGTGGCATTGAGAAGAAGAAGATGTAAAAAGGTGCATGGGAGGTACAGACAACAAAGATGAACCCTTTTCACACACAGTACTGCGTTGTCAGTGAAGGCAAACAGATATATGGGTGGATAGATGGATGGACAGGCTGAACTATTAGTATGTTTATTCAGGGAGGGAATGTTTCCAAGACCATGTATAGAATTGGCAGACAATGTTTCTACAAGAGTATGGTATGTTCTGTAAGAATTCCCAGTTATATAGTACAGATGAGAAAGTATAAGTTTGCAGTCACTTCCTGGTTACAGCCAGCTACACAGAGGGAGCTAGTATTTGAACGTCTGATCTCAGGATCATAGTCACAGGGGACATCAAGCTAAATTTGCATAACATACTACACAAAACATTGTTCCACATCCTAATTTGGAGAGTAGTGGCTGGGATCTTAAAAGCTTGCAAGTAGCCACCTATATGGAACGATGGGTCTCTCCTCATGCAGAGTAAAGAAGAATGAAGAAAACCAAAGATTCATGGAAACAATTAGTCCTAGCAACTGGTACACCATCTGATCTGCAGCCTATATAACTATGAGACAAGAAGAACTAGATGGTGCCCAGCTACCACTATCAACCACTCAGAAGGGGATCTATGTAGGAGATCCTGGATAGAGAGGGAGAACAATATGGAACAAAACTCAAAATCATTAAAAAAAATGATAGAGCCTGATGGAACCAGTAAGACTATGGCCCCTAGCTGCTCTTCAGGTCTGGAATTGAACCCACACCTGTGGCTTCCAGCCAAACAAAAGACAGGCATATGAGGTCAATATTTACATTAGGTAGATACACTCCTTGTAGAGAACAATCATGGGAAAATAGAAGAGCTATATATGCAAAGGGAGACTGCTCACGGGGCAGGAGTGCATGGAGCAAAGGACACAGGGAAGAGGTAACTATGGGGAAGAAGTGGGTAGAGAGCTGTTACATGATGTGAAATTGCAGTCAATGTCATGAGACAAAGTGTATGTGAGCCGCTGTATGGAAAGTGAATTTGCTCTGTAAACTTTCACCCAAATCACAATATCACAATACAAATATATATATATATATATGAGTGTGTGTGTGTGTGTGTGTGTCTCGTTTATTTTATATACTACTATTTAAAGACAAACCAAGGAGGACATAGATATGTGGATCTAAAAGAAAAATATTTCTCATTTCTTTCTTAGTTTTTACATATATACAAGTGAAACGTGTGGGAAAATTAATATCCCATGGGGCAATTCTTTGACAAATGAAATTGGAAACTTGAGTTTAGTAATGAACACGAATACAACATAAATAGCCAAGAATTTCTAGGATGAGTTTATGTTTGAGAATTCTCTTGCTCTTCACAAAAATGGAGGATAACCACAGAATTTAAACAGGTATCAGAATTGAAATAGTCACTATTTCTTAGAATTTTAGCAATACAATATTTTTAAAAGCATATAATTAAAAAAATAAGTAAATGGTGACAGCTTTGGTTTCAAGTTATTGTAAAGTTACAATTCTGCAACTTTGTAATACACTTTAGATCCTTCATAGAATAGTAATTAAAAGGCTTTATTTGGAATCAAGAAAAAAAGGTAGATTTCACATGTCTCTCAAGTAACTGTTTCTGTGACCTAGAGATTTTTATATCTATGTTTACATTTCTTCATCTAAAATTAAGGAAAATTTCATCTTCTTTATAGAGTTGTTGATCATTGTGGTAGTTAAGTTTGTGTGTCAACTTGGCTGGACCTGGATGAGTGACTGGGCAACAGGTTTAGTTATTCCCCATGGTGAGATTGATTGGTAATTAACTCCATGGTGGAATCTATTGGACCAGCTGAGTAGCTGCTTTAGGGATGTGGTCTGCTTGCAGAGTATAAGGAGCAATTTTGAGGAAGGTGTCCAGCTTATGGGATGCTTGAACCCTCATGTAGCTGAGTCATTGATCAGCAGTCTGCCATACTCTGCCAATCTTGGGACTTTCAATGAACTTGAATCAATGACCTGCCATGTGGTTTGGTAAATATCGAGACTGTGTCTGTTCACTTGTCGACCTTGAGTTTGTCAGCCTCAGCAGCCGACAGCCGCTTGTGTGAAGAGTTATCTCTAGCTTCAGTGGGCCAGGAGCAAGAGACAGAGCTTTAGCCCAAGGTCAATGGGCTTTTACCCAGCCCCTAGAGCTCAGCTCTGGTAGCATAGTGGCTAAGGCACTTGACTGCTCACCAGAAAGCTGGCGGTTCAAACCCACCAGCCACTCCTCGGAAGGAAGGTTGGGCAATCCTACTTCCGTAGTGATACTGCCTCAGAAACC
>NW_006921751.1:2805280-2810729 GCF_000298275.1 Orycteropus afer afer
GAAGTAGGATTGCCCAACCTTCCTTCCGAGGAGTGGCTGGTGGGTTTGAACCGCCAGCCTTCTGGTGAGCAGTCAAGTGCCTTAGCCACTATACTACCAGAGCTCCCCCCCTAGAGCAGCATAGAGGTAACCAAAAGAGAATATGGTATTGAGAGTGGCGTGCACCTCTGAGGGATACCTAAAATGTGGAAACAGGAGTAGAGTGTGTCCTTGACCTGAGATCCCAGCAGAGAGACACTAGAGTTAGGCATTAGAGACAGCAGCAGCAGAGCCAAGATTGGCGTGAAAGATGGCAGCAGCAGAGCCAAGAGACAGGCATGAGACAGTGACAGACTTACCTACCCATTGAGTAGGCAGCTTCCTGGTAGAGTAGGTTGTCTTTGGGCATTAATTGCTAGAAGAAACCAGAATGAAATGGAGAAGCAGGTTGGCCAGCCCACGGAGCAAGAAAGCTAAGTGTCCTATGGGCAGGAAGATTCCTGGAGGAGTGGGTTGTGCTTGGGCATTAATTAGCAGAAGTGAAGAGACCAAGGAAACTGGAAACAGAGCTGCCTCAGCCTCAAGGGTAGGACCATGGCCTTTGGGGGTGGAACCACCATAGCCTCCTAGGTTTCAGAGAGTCACACCCTCACCAACTTGGTTCTGGAGTGTGGGGCTGCTCGTTCATTTGGGCCAGTGAGATGAAACCATAGTCACTGCTCAAGAGTGAGGGGGCAGGGCTGACATTCCCAAGAAGTAGAGGAATGGGGCCCACCAGGTCAAAGAGCCACTCAGAGGAACTAGGGGACTGGAACTACTCAGTGAAGGAGATTTGTACAGATGGGACCCAATGAAATCTGTACAGGTGTCAAGTTGACAAGAGGTAGCATTGTGGTAATTAAGTTTGTGTGTCAACTTGGCTGGGCCTGGTTGAGTGGCTAGGCATCTGGATGTAGTTACTCCCCATGGTGAGATTGGTAATTAACTCCATGGTGAAATCTATTAGAATAGCTGAATAGCTGCTTTATGGGTGTGGTCTGCTTCCAGTGTATAAGAAGTAACTTTGAGGAAGGTATCCAGCTGATGGCATGTTTGAACCCTGCATGTAGTCAAGTCATTGTTCAGCAGCCTGCCATGTTCTTCCAATCTTGGGACTTTCAGTAGACTTGAATCAATGGCCTGCCATGTGGTTTGATAATATTGGAACTGCACCTTTTCACTTGTCAACCTTGGGTTTGTCACCCTTAGCAGTCAGTAGCTGCCTGAGTGAAGAGATGCTTCTAGCTTCAAGGCCAGGAGCAAGAGGCAGAGCTGAATCCCAAGGTCAAGGAGCTTTCACAAAGCCCCTAGAGCCTGGCACTTTTAACTCGGACTTCCAGCCTCCAAAGCTTCTGTTCATTAAAGCCATCCCATTAGTTGCATTTTTTGTTAGAGCAGCAGAGAGGTAACCAAAACAATCTTAAATGAGATAAGATGTACAAAGCCCTTGGTCTGTGTTCAGCCTTAGGAAAAGCTTCATAAACGGTAGCTCTAATTTACTAGAGGACACAAGGTTTGATTTATGGCTACTGCAAATTGCTATATAAATGTATAGAGAGTAAAGAAAAGACATCACATTATCTTAATTTATGTTGGCATGAATTGCAATTTCTAATGGGATAAAAATTTAATTTACCATGAAACAAAGCACATAATTTTTTCCATGACAGACTGTGTAGTGTAATGGAAACAGCATAAGGTTTGGGGTTGGAGACCTATTTCTTTGAGTTTGATCTACTGCCTACTTGCTGAGAGACTTTGCATAAGTAACTTGCCTTGTGCACTTCACTTTCTCTCCTATGGAGATACTAATTATGCTTTATCTTTTATTAAGTGAGCAACCTTAACCATATACCTTAACTGTTATGTGTCTTAGTTTCAATATCTGTGACTTGGGGATAATAGTAGTATCTGTGTCATCATGGCATTGAAAAAAATACATGAGTTAAAGCAGATAAACTCTTGGCATAGTGGCTGGCAGAAAGTGTTGAGTGTGTGCTATTATGCTTATTCAGTATTACACTCACAGGATTTCTGTGAGAATCAAATGTAGTTTGCAATTCAGAAAGCAATTAAACAAGTCCTGTTGTTATTTCACTGATACCTAGATTTCCATAATCATTGGAAAAAGTATTAAGCAATCGAAATCTGCATAAAAATTACAATTGGAATAAAGGTTTAATTTCCTTAATTTTGAACTCCCCAAATACACTAATAACTGTAGTATCAGATAACTGTTACTAGAAGATTCTTAAAAATGAAAATATTATAAAGATGCATTTCATATTTAGAAAAACAAATTGAATATATATTTGGTTATAATGAAAAGTCATTCACTTTCCCTGGGGTATTAGATGCAGACTAACAAAAAAAGCGTATTTATTATTTGTTATTGTTGTTATTGTTGTTGTTGTTATGTGCTGTAGAGTCAGATCCAACTCATAGAGACCCCTCTTGGGCTTCTGAGGCAGTATCATTACGGAAGTAGATTGCCCCATCTTCCTATCGTTAGGTGCTATCAAATCAGTTTCAACTCCTAGCTATCCTATGTACAATAGAACCAAACAATGCCCGGTCCTGTGCCATCCTCATAATCATTGTCATGCTTTGAGGTCATCATCATAGCCACTGTGTCAATCCATCTCATGGAGGGGGTCTTCCCCTTTTTTGCTGACCCTCCACTTTACCTAGTGTGATATCCCTTCTACAGAGACCAGTCCCTTCTGACAGCATGACCAAAGTATGAGAGACAAAGTCTGGTCATTCTCACTTCTAAGGAGAATTCTGGCTGTACTTCTTCCAAGACAAATTTGTTCATTCTTCTAGCAGTCCATGGCACATTCAATATTCTTTGCCAACACATTTCAAATGCATTGATTCTTCTGCAGTCTTCCTTATACATAGCTCAGCTTTCACATGCATATGAGGATATTAGAAACACCCTACCTTGACTCAGGTGCACCTTAATCTTCAAAGTGACATCTTTCTTCTTAAACACTCAAAAGGGTTTTTTTGCAGCTGATTTGCCCAATGTAATATGTCATATGATTTTTTGACTGCTGCTTCCATGGGCACAGATTATGGATTCAAGTGAAATGAAATCCTTGACAATTTCAATCTTTTCTCCATTTATCATGATGTTGCTTATTGACCAGTTGTGAGGATTTTTGTTTTGTTTATGTTGAGGTGTAACTCATACTGAAGACTAGTCTTTGATATTCATCAGTAAGCACTTCAAGTCTTTTTCACTTTCAGAATATGGCAGGCTGTTAATGAGTCCTCCTCAAATCCTGATGCCACATTCTTCTTCATATAGTCCAGCATAGATTATTTGCTCAGCAAACACATTGAATAAGTTTGGTGAAAGGATGCAACTCTAACACATACCTTTCCTGATATTACTATATAATGTTCCCTTGTTCTGTTTGAGTGACTGCCTCTTGATCTATGTAAAGGTTTGTCATAAGCACAATTAAGTGTTCTGAAATTCCAAATCTTTGCAATGTTAAGTATAATTTGTTATGATCCACACAGTCTAATGCCTTTGCATGGCAATTAAGACACAGGTAAGCATCTTTGTAGCATTCTTTGCTTTCAGCTAAGATCCATTTGATACCAATGATATTTCTTCTTCTGCACCCGCTTCTGATTCCAGCTTTAATTTCTGGAAGTTCCCTATCAATGTACAGCCACAACCATTTTTGTATTATCTTCAGCAACATTATACTTGTGTATGAAAATAAGGAGCTCTGGTGGCTCATTGTGGGAGTTATGTTTGTATGTCGACTTGGCTGGGCCTCGTTGAGTGGCTGGGAAGCTGGTGGTAGTTATTCCCCATGATGAGACTGGCAATCAACTCCATGGTGGGGTCTACCACAAGCAACCCAGTAGCTGCCTTTGGGATGTGGTCTGCTTCCTGTATCTAAGGAGAAGCCTTGGGAATGGTCTCTAGTCTATGGCACACTTGGACCCTGCATGTAGCCATGTCATTGCTCTGCAGCCTGCTATGCTCTGCCGACCTTGGGACTTACAATGAACTTAAGTTAATGCCCTGTCATGTGGTTTCATAACATCAGAACTGTGCCTTTTTCACTTGTTAACCTTGAGGCTTCTCAGTCTCAGCAGCCAGCAGCTGTCTGAGTAAAGAAACGCCTCTAGCTCCAGGGAGCTGGGAGCAGGAGGCAGAGCTGGACTCCAACATCGAGGGGTTTTCATCCAGCCCCTAGAGCCTGGCACTTTGAACTTGGACTTAAAACCTCCACACTGTTAGAGAATAAACTCCTGGAAACTTCCGGTAAGATAGAGGAATAGGCAGACAAGCAACACAGACCCTCTCCAACAAAGCAAAGAAAAAACAATTGACAGAGATACAGAAGATAATCCTGGAACCCTGAGCTTTGAAATGAACTATACAGAAGTGGATTAGGCACCAACTAGTGGAAAAACATGAACGAAAACAGTGAGTATGGAGATGGTCAGAGCTGCAAACTGTCAGTTACTCAGATGAGACCAACAGCCTGAATATTTCCAAGTGGTGTTGGGACCTGAGATTTGACCTAAAGATAAGTCCCAGTCACAAAGGCTGTAGGGACTTCTCTGGTCTCCTGTGACTAGGAAGGGAAACAGCAAGGAGGGAGACAACCTGAGCTCTGGACTTTCTGCTGTCTGGAGGGCACAGCCATTTTGGTTGTTTACACATGGCAGCCATTTTGGATATTTAAAGTGACCAAGGGTGCAGCCATTTTGAATGTTTACAAGTGCCAACCCATTTTGGATTTTAAAGTGATAGCACTGTCATTTGGATTCCAGGGACCTAAGAACAGGTTCTGTTTGCCAGGATCATCCAGGACATACAAGAGGCTGACAATAGGAAAGAAGACAGGTGATGAGTGTATAAGTGCTGCCAACTAGTGAATAGAGGAACACAGCACAGTACCTTGCCTGTATAGATAACATATAAACAAATCAAAGAAAACAAAAATTGTGGGCAAGTCACTCCAACATATAATCACCAATTAAATATAAACACAAAACATCACCATGCCTCGGAGACAACAGAGCATCACAATCCACACAAAGAAGTAAGATAAATCAGGAGAAACAAAGGACCAGGATATAGACCCAAAACACATCCTTGAGGAAGGAGCAGCATTGGAGCTCTCTGATAAGGAATTCAAAAGAATTACATTTAGGTATCTTCAAAGGATTGAGAGACAGACCAAAGAAAACAGAAAAAAACCTAGAAGAATTTTGGAAGAAAACACAAGAACAAAATGACAAAATAAATGAAAAATTACAAATGATTCTAAATCTACAGATAGAAATCCAGAAGATGAATACTAAATGGTCAGAAATAGATAACACATTGAAAGGGCAAAGGAGTAGAATTGATGCAATGAAAGACAGAATTAATGAGATTGAAGACAAATAC
>NW_006921751.1:2811770-2847849 GCF_000298275.1 Orycteropus afer afer
AATGGATTCACTACACAAAACAAATGATATTAAAATCTAGTAGAGAAAATGAGTGATTCTTTTTAATCTCACTTAATTGCAATATTTCCTACATCCCAGATGTTCATGAAAATACCAATTTTAGTAAATAGTTTTTATCTCAATTAATCATTGTATCTAATTATATTGATATATATGATGAATATTTATATATTTGCTGACAATTACATGTCTGGCAAGGGATTTATCTCTAAGATTTATGGAAAACTCCAGTGCCTCAACACCAAAAGAATTAACAATTCAAATGAAAAATGAGCAGAAGACATGAATAGACACTTGATCAAAGAGGATATTCAGGTGTTCAGGTAACACATGAAAAGATGCTCACAACCATTCGCCATCAGAGAGATGTAAATCAAAACAGTAAGGAGATATACCGTCTCACCCCAGCATTGATGGCAAGGTTCCATGAGACAGAAAATAACAAATGCTGGTGGGGATGTGGAGAGATTGGGACTCTCATACACTGCTTGTGTGATTGGCACAACCACTGTGGAAAGCAATATGGTGATTCCTTAGAAAGTTGGAATTGGAGATACCATTTGACCCAGCAATCCCCTTACTAGGTATATATCCTAGAGAGGTGAGAGCCAGGATAGGAACAGACATATGCACTCTCATGTTCATCACAGCACTATTTACAATAGCAAAAAGATGGAAACAACCTACATGCCCATCAGCGGAAGAGTGGATGACAAAACTATGGTACATACACATACGGGAATGCTATACAGCACTAAACAATAATGTAGAGTCTGCAAAACACCACATAATATGGATGAACTTGAAGGACATTATGCTGAGTGAAATAAGTCAATCACAGAAGGACAAATATAGTATTAGTTCGTTGTTGTGGAGGGTCAAGGAAAGGTTTATATATGGAGGGAAACTTTCTTTGTTGGTTGCCAGGAGTGGAGAGTGAACACTGCAAAAAAATAATAATAAATAAATAATAATGCATTGACCCATGTCACTTTAGTTTTTTGTATTTCACTGAACATAAATTATATTTCAATAGAATGCATTAAAAAAAAAAGGAGAGAGAGAATAAACTCCTGTTTGTTAAGGCCATCCCTTTTGTAGTATATATTCCCGTCAGAGCAGCACTACGTAACCAGAACAGTGCCTAAGGCATTTGACTGCTAACCAGAAGGTTGGCGGTTCAAACTCACCAGCCACTCTGGGGAAGGAATCTATTCTCATAAAGATTTATCACCATGGAAACCCAAAGGGGGTCACTATGAGTCGGAACTGACTCGATGGTAGTGAGTTTGGTATTTTGGTTTGGTGATAATAATGATATTATTCTGTAATTCCCTCATTCTATTAGATCAGCATTCTTTGGAATAGACACAAGTTCAAAAATGAGCATTTGACAAAATATTTATTTTCAAAAATGAGCTTAGAGTCTTCCCAGTAAATTCAGGTAAAATAAGGTAGCAATTTTATTCCATCTTTTTCACTTGGGTTTGTGAATAAATGCAAATTCATTTTAATCAGTTTCCTGAGGAGCACATCATGAATAACACATTAGATAGACAATTGGTTTTTGGAACATTTATAAACATAAAAGCTTCAGCATTTTATATGAAAAGCTAATAGATTTATAGGAAGTTTTTCATTGTATTAATAATAATGAAATAAGAGACTTGTGATGTGTTGCTTAAAATGTAGAATATCAGTTAAAGGAAGACAAAATGGATTCACTACACAAAACAAATGATATTAAAATCTAGTAGAGAAAATGAGTGATTCTTTTTAATCTCACTTAATTGCAATATTTCCTACATCTCAGATGTTCATAAAATCACCAATTTTAGTAAATACTGTTTTTATCTCAATTAATCATTGTATCTAATTATATTGATATATATGATGAATAGTGTTTTCTTAATTAAAACTGAAACATAAGTTAAAATGTGTAGGCATTTTAATATAAGTATAGCTTCACATTTGTGTGTCCTCAGGGAACCAAAAGCACATCCATTATTTAAAGCCATTCCTCATATTTCATTAAATAGAATTGAACATGTTTGTAATTCTGGAGTTCTATTTTATTTTTCAGAACCTAACTTCCAGAAATGGAAGATTTATAATTGTAAATATAAAAGTATATTTCTAGTGAATCGCCACAACATTATTTGGGAGACATGTGATGTAAATGAAAAGTAAAGTAGAAATCATTGGCACAAATCTAAAACCCAGTCTTATTAGGGAGGAAGATGTATCCAATTTGAAAGCCAGAATTACTTTCCTCTACAACTTTTTCAAATTTTGGAGAAATAATTAAGCTTCATCATATGTTTTGCTTACTCATGCAGAATGTAGCTAATACATTTATTTATTTTTTTTAATGCAGTAACCTAAATTTCATGTCACACTTTTGCCAGGTTATTCTCAGCTCAAGCCAACTTTGGACTTGAGGGATTTCTTCTGCTTTGTGCTCAAGTAGACAAAAAAACATAATTTCGAATGCATAGCTGTTCATTCTAGGATCAATTCAATTGTACTCAAACTGTATAACCTCATTTAATCAAGTCATTCCATAAGCAAAAATTAGACAAAAGTAAAAGTAAACAGTTCAGTGCTACTTGTAATTTAATATAATTAACATAGTTTTCTATTTTCCATTTCAAAGATTCAAACAGCATGTATGCTCAGCAAAGAAAAATGGTATTCTTATTGTGTGCTAACATTTGAATTTCCCCTCTTACATCAGAATGTCTTTGCTTCTAATTCTGTATTATGTAAGTGTATGAAAACAGCCCCATCAGTCTCTTCATCATAAAAGCAGCATTACTTGACTTGGGGAAATACAGAGTATTGAAGAATAATAATTTTTAAAAATACTCTTCATATTTACATCTGCATCTATATTTATTTCTACATGTATATTGAGAAGCATAGATCCTTCAATAAATCCTTGTCCAAGGTTTAGGGTTTATATTTTAATATCATCTATGTTGTTGTTGTTACATGCCATCAAGTCGGACCCGACACATAGCCACCCCTCCTTGGGTTTCCAAGGCAGGATCACTAAGGAAGTAGATTGCCCAACCTTCCTTCCAAGAAGCAGCTGGTGGGTTTGAACCTCCAGCCTTCTGGTTAGCAGTCAAGTGCCTTAGGCACTATGCTACCAGAGCTCCTATATAATCTATTGAAATAGCTAAAAATATAAGATACCAGCTGACGTACGTCCTCTAAGTAGTCCACAAGAAATAGATCAGAGCTCAAAGCAAGCTACATTCTTTACTGACTCCTTCTGGGATTGATGTTTACCTTCATTTGTGTCGTTTTTCCTCCTCTTTCTCTTACATCATCATTACAACATGAACTGAAATATTCCAATGATCTAATTATCAAAATACTCAATTAGAATCTCAAATGTCACTTCAAATCTCCTTTCTAGTTATTGGAGACAAATACTTGTAGTTGGAAGTAAATTTGTACCAGTTTGGTAGATACTCACTTATGATTTTCAGGAAATACTGTGTGAATACCATTACCATAGTTAAGTTGAATATTAGATATGTTTTGGATAAGTCTGACAGAATTCCTGATAAATTTGGGATATGACAAAAAGAGTAAAGCCAATAAAATAATGAAAACTAGAAAGATGTAGGTGCCATTCACCAAAATGAGAAGTGATAGAATTTTGCAATATCAATAAGAAAAACTAGGAATGATATATAAGTCCAGAGTGCAAAGGACCCGTAAACATGCAAGTAATTAATACATAGATGTTATTTATTGTCAAGATATTAGATAGGATCCATATGAGAGATAAAAAGTTGATTAGGAATTATTTCATAGCATAATAGAAAAAATAGTAATGGAGAAAGTAAGTCCAGACAACTATTTTGAAGAATTCCTATCAAGGTCTACAAGGAAAAAAGTGAACAGAAAAAGGAGAAATCAGGTAGTGACTGAAAGGACATTTGTCATCAAAGAGTGGGAATTTATTTTTAAGAGATATTGAAATTATACAGTAGAAAAAAAAATGAAGTAGGAGAGAAAGAGACAAGCAAATTGTTAAAGCAAGTTACTTTTGAGTAAGTGAGAAGGTAAAGAACATACTAATATAGATGTAAAAATATTTGGTGTTGGAAGAATGTTAAATTTTTCTTATGATTTCCTCTATTCTTTTTTGAAATAAAAAATGTTATTATTTGAGAGTAAGGAGAGGAAGAAGGATTGAAGTTTTGAGGACAGAGGAAAACATATGGAATAGTCATCTAAGACAGAGGTTGGCAAATTTTTCTGCAAAAAGCCACACAGTAAATATTTTATTGTTGTTGTTGTGTGCCATTGAGTTGGCTCCAACTCAACAACACTGTGTACAACAGAATGAAACATGGCCTGTGCCATCCTCACAATTGTTGCTGTGCTTGAGACTGTCATTACAGCCACTGTGTCAAACCATCTGATTGAGGGTCTTCTTTTTTTGCTAATCCCACTTTACCAAGCTTGATGTACTTCTCCAGGGACTTGTCCCTCCCGACAATGTAACCAAAGTACACAAGATGAAGTCTGGTCATTCTCACTTCTAAGGAACATTCCTTCTGTACTTCTTCCAAGACATATTTGTTCATTCTTCTGACAATCCATGGTATTTTCAATATTCTTCACCAACACAATTCAAATGCATCAATTCTTCTTTGATCTTCCTTATTCATTGTCCAGCTCTTACATGCATATGAGGCAATTAAAAATACCATGGCTTGAATCAGGCACACCTTAGTCTTCAAAGTGATATCAACACCTTAAAGAGGCCTTTTGCAGCACAATTTGTCTAGTGCAATTCATCATCTCATTTTTTGACTATTGCTTCCATGGGCATTAGGCTTTGCAAATGATATTGTCACCATCACAGCTACTCAACTTGTGTATTGCAGCACAGAAGTAATTATAGATAAAACATAAACAAATGAGAGCAGCTGTGTTTCAGCACAATTTTAGTTTTTATTATAGGAAGCATAATGTATTTGACCCACAGGCTATAGTTTGCTGGTCTTGAGTCTAGAAGAGTGGAGAATGAATGCATTAGCGGAGTTTAGTAGAGTTTTCAGGAATTTCTAAAGACTTGGTTGAGGTTATAATCATGAATTTAAACTTGCACCAGACAAGATGAAGTGGTTTTCTCCTAGCCAAGTTTTATTCAAGTGCTTGGAGTTACCTGGAGGCAGATGTAACAAGTGCTAAGGAAAATATTGAACAAAACATAGATCTTGTATCCTTGGTTTCTGCCAAGATTTACACTGCCCCAGACATTTACCTTCTCCCCTTCATTCATTCCTATGATCTTGCATTTTGTTTGCACGGCTTCTCACCATTCTCCATTCAGCAGCCTGAGTGATTTTCTTAATCCCTTTATCAGACAGGCTGCTTCTTGCTTTATACCCTTCAGTGTCTCCCCACTTTACTAACATGTCAAATTCTAAGCATGATTCCCTAGGCCATGGAGCCTCTGCTTCCTCCATTCCCATATATATAATTGTCACCAAAAACCCACTTTTTGAATAAATGAATGACTTTTATGTACACCTAGAGTTTCATTTTACACAGATATCCCAATATATGCTTTCTAACAAATTGCATCCTTCTTGTAGAAAATATTTAATCTTTAGCAAGTGAAAACCTTATTTTCACAGGGAGAGACAGTTTGGAGATAGAAAACAAGTGAAATGGAAATAAATACTATGCACAAAATTATTGAATTAAAAAAAATTCTCCATGTAAAATGAAAACTATAATCCTTTTGGAGAGATTAATTCACTAAAAGTGATAGAATGTAATGGCAGCTGGCCAAAAAATAACTTTGTTCTCTCATTTAAACTCACCAAGTCTTTGGCAATACAACTTGTCATGCTTGTCAAATTTCACTATCCTGGGAGTGAAGTTGGATGAATTTATGTCACATGTTAAAAATCAAATAGTGCTCTGAATATATATAAAGGCAACTTGAAAATTCCATCATGAATAAGAACAATACTTACAATTTAAAAATTATATTGATTTATATATATTTTAAAAACAAACAAACAAACCTTGTCTTTGAGTCAATTCCAATTCATAGTGACCTTATAGGACAAAGCAAAACTTCCCCATAAGGTTCCCAAGGCTGCAATCATTATGAAAGCAGACTACTGCAAGTTTCTCCTTCAGAGCAACTGGTGCGTTGGAACCATCAACATTTGGATTAGCACCCAAGCACTTAAACACTGCACCACCAAGGCTCCTAGTGCTTTATGCAAATTGTTGACATCATTCTCTTTATATAGATTTTTGAGATCAGATTAGTCATTCTTTCAGAGCAATGTGTCCAGGAATAGGGTACCTGTTGAGTTTAGGAGTTTTCTTCAATGATAGAGTAAATCGTAGCAGTAATATTAAGGCAGCAGGACACTTCCTTATGTTATTATATTAAACCATTTATATTATCATTATTTTATACAGTGTAGGTGTAATGTAGATGTGCTCAGAAGTGCACTGACTTTCTGAGCCCACAGGACTCTTTCATTGCACTGCAAGCATAATTATTCATCCATAATTAGTAACCTGAAAGATAGAGGAAAATTATCCTTATGGATTTCTTGATCTTTGGCATTAACTGTGCAAGGTGATATTCTTTTTTTTTTTTCATTCAATCTATAAACATTTATTGAACATTATACCTATCAAATAGAAATCATCCAGTGGATAAACTGAGAGTCATAGGGTTAAGGAAAGTTTTCCAAGGTTGCACAATTAATAAAACTAGGGTTCAGCTTAGAACCCAGATATATATAACTCCAGACATGCTTACTTAAATACAAGTATTCATTGTCCTAGTGTATCTTTTATACGCATGAAACACCCATTGAATGCCCTAGTAACTTTGCAGCTTAAAGTTAAAGAAACGTAAATTTGCTCTAAGGATACTGGTTATTTGCATAGGCCCAGTGAGATCTCATCATAATTCAACATCTGATCCTCCACTCATAGGTTCGTAAAACCATTATTGTCAGATTCACTAGAGTTACTTAGACTCAGGAATGCTGACGGCCAGCTTTGTGAATACAGATTCAGTATCAGTTGATCTCAGGTTAAGAATTAACCAAAAGATTTCTGAGACATAATATTCCCCAATATCAGTTTGTGCCATTGTTAGTTGACATTGAGTTGGCTCCAACTCATAGTAACCTCATGCATAATAATAATACATTGTTTGATCTTTTGCCATCTTCATGATTGTTGGTATCTTCACGTCCATTATTCTGCCTTCTAACATAGGGTACTGATCTTCCACTAATACATTGGATGATAATCTGTTGTGACCCATAGAGTTTTCATTGGCTAATTTTTAGAAGTAGATTACCAGGGCTTTCTTCCCAGTCTGACTTAGTCTAGAAGCTCTGCTGAAACCTGATCACCATAGGTGACCCGACTGATATTTGCACAGCTTCCAGCATTACAGCAACATGCAAACCACCACAGTACAACAACCTGTCAGACAGGTGGAGGAATGCCAGTTTTCTGAGCTTTAAGCAATATAAGAAAGCAACACAGCCAAATGACAGTTCCTTCAGGAGGTCTCACCCCCTGGAAGGTACAGTTTCCAGGCCCTGTCACCCATCAGACTAGGTGATGGGGTCAAAGAGGATGAGACAAGTTTAATATGGGAAAGATGCCCTCTCTAGTCCCTACCTAGCATTTATGCTACATTTGTAAAAAAGATCCCTTTAAAAGCACCTGGTATCAAGGCACAGCACTCTAGTTGCTACATTTTGCAACTACAACATAAATAAGAAGTTTTGCAGACAACTGGGAAGATCTGACCAATTAATACTATACATTTATCTTAATTCACTGCATTATGGAAAACAATGTTGCAGGAAGGAAATCCAAAGTGATATTCCCAGATGTACATGCTTACCTTTTGCCTGAAGTTACCTTATTAAATATTACATAAATGTTCTTGCATTTATTTAAAAGAATATTTACTGAGTACCCAAGAAGGCCCAAATAAAACCCAAATCCATTGCTGTTAAGTTGATTCTTACTCATAATGACCATACACAACAGAGTGCAACTGCACCACAGGGTTTCCAAGACTGTAATCTTTATGTAAGCTGATTGCAATATCTTTTTTTTTTTTCCCCTACAGAGCTGCTGGTAAGCTTGAACAAATGCTATTTTGGTTACCAGTTGAGCATTAAACCACTGTACCAGCAGGGCTTCCAAGAAGGGCCAGGAACTGTAATAAGCTCTTGGGACTCAGCAGTAAACAAATCAGAAGAAAAATAAAACAAGGTAAAGAAGGCATAGAGAGTGACATGGAAGCATGCTATTTTCAGTAGGAGATTCAGGGTAGGCCTCTCCAAATGGGGTAACATTTAAGCAGAAACCTAAAGGAAGTGAAGCATCAAGCTAGCCTTCTTATCTAGGAGAAAAACATTCCAAGCAACTACAAGTGCAAAAGCTCTGGTGCCTAGGTATATGAGGAAGACCATGACACCAACAGAATTGATGCCCAGTGAAAGGATTTAATGGACTTTAGGTACAGACTTGGTCATAGCAATAAAGGAAAATGGAATCTAATGCATTTTCCAAAAAAAATTTCATTTTCAAAAGGTTAAAATTAATTTTTGTTAGTATAAACTTTCTTGTATGTAAATTATACATTTTTACCCTCAGAAATATAATTTAATAATTGTATTTGTGTTTTTTAGTTTGAGAGTTAAATACAAATCCATTGTTGCTTCTAAAATAAAAAAAAAAAACTACTAAAGAAATTCTTTTCACACTATTTTCAGTTTTCCTGTTACTTCCATAGATTCTTGTGAAATTTTCCCAAAGCAAACAAATTATTTGAGGCTTTTCATATGACTTGAACTTGAAATTGTTGTCATTAAGTGCTGTTGAGTCAGCTGCAACTCACAGGGACCATATGTACAACAGATCGAAACACTGCCTGATCCTGTGCAAGCCTTGCAATGCTTGCTATACCAGAGCCCATCATTGCAAGCCACTGTGTCAATCTGTCTCATTTGGGACCTTCCCCTTTTTTGTTGACCCTCCACTTTACCAAGCATGATATCATTCTGCATGGAATGGTCCATTCTGACGACATGGCCAAAATAGGTGAGACAAAGTCTGGCCATCCTCACCTTCAAGAAGCATTCCAGCTGCACTTCTTCCAGAACAGATTAGTTCATTCTTTGGGCAATTCATGGTACTTTCATGTTCTTTGCCAACACAATTCAAAAGCAACAACTCTGCTTTAGTCCTTCTTACTCATTGTCCAGCTTTCATATCCATATGAGACAATTGAAACACCATGGCTTGGGTTGGGCGCTGGTGGCATAGTGTCTAAGGCATTTGACTAATAACCAGAAGTCTGGAGGTTCAAACCCACCAGCCACTTCTTGGGAGGACGATTGGGCAATCAACTTCTGTAGAGATACCACCTTTGCTATGAGACATAATATTCCTGAATATCAGTTTGTGCAGTGAGTTTGATGGCAGTGAGTTTGGTGTTTTTTGTTTTGGGGTTAAGGCACACCTTAGTTTTCAAAGAGACAATTTTGTTCTTCAGCACTTTAAAGAGGTCTTCTGCAGCAGATATGCCCAGTGCCGCATGTCCTCTGGTGTCTTGACTTCTACTTCCATTGGTGTTGACTGTGGAAACAAGTAATATGAAATCTTTGGCAATTTCAATCTTTTCTCTAGTTATCATGATCCAGTTGTGATGATTTTCATTTTCTTTATGGTGAGATGTAATCCATACTGCAGATTGTAGTCTTTAATCTTCATCAGTAAGTGCTTCAAGTCATCCTCACTTTCAGCAAGCTAAATTGTGTCATCTGCATATCAAAGGCTGTTAATGAGTCTTCCTCCAATCTTGACACCACACTATTTTTTTCATATAGTTCAGCTTCTCAGATTATTTGCTCAGCATATAGATTGAATAAGTATGGTAAAAGGATGCAACCCTGACACATTCCCTTCTTGGTTTTAAACGATGAAGTATTCCCTTGTTCTGGCTGAATGACAGACTCCTGCTCTATGCACAGGTTCTCATGAGCACAATTAAGTGTTCTGGAATTTCCATCTTTCTCAATGTTATTCATAATGTGCTATGACCCACAAAATTGAATGCTTTTGCATAGTCAATAAACCACAAGTAAATATCTTTCTGGTATTGTTTGCTTTCAGCCAAGATCCATCTGACATCACCAGTGATATCCCTCATTCCACACTTTGTTATTCATCCAGCTTGCATTTCTGGAAGTTCTCTGTCAATAAACTGCTGCAACCATTTTTTTAATTATCTTCAGTAAGATTTTACTTGTGTGTATATTAAGATATTGTTTGATAATTTCCACATTCTGGGAGATCACCTCTTTGGAATGGGTACTAATGTGGATCTCTTCCAGTCAGTTGGTCAGGTATCTGTCTTCCAAATTTCTTGATATAAATGAATGAGTGCCTCCACCATGGCATCCTTTGTTGAAACATTTTAAAGGGAATTCCATCAATTCCTGGAGCCTTGTTCTTCATCAATTCCTTTAGTGCAGCTTCGATTTCTTCCTTCAATACCATTGGTTCTTGATCATATGTCACCTTCTGAAATGGATGAACATCAACCAATTCTTTTTGGTACAGTGACTCTGTGTGTTCCTTCTATCTTCTTCTGATGTTTCCTGAAGCATTCAAGATTTTGCCCACAGATTCTTTCAATATTGCAAATCGAGGTTTGAATTTTTTTCTTCAGATCTTTCAGCTTGAGAAATGCTGAATGTGTTCTTCCCTTTTGGTTTTCTAACTCCATTATAAAAACTGACTTTGTCTTCTGGAGCTGCTCTTTGAAATCTTCGGTTCAGCTCTTTTATCTTCTCATTTCTTCCATTTGCTTTAGCTACTCTCCATTCAAGGGCAAGTTTCAGAGTCTCTTCTGACATCCATTTTGCTCTTTTCTTACTTTCCTGCCTTTTAGTAGCCTGTTTCTTTCTTCATGGATGATGTTCTTGATATCATCCCACAATTCCTTTGGTTTTTGGTGATTGGTGTTCAATGCATCAAATCTACTCTTTAGATGGCCTCTAAATACAGGGGAGACATAATCAAAGTCATATTTTTTTCTTGTGGATTTGTTTTAGTTGTTTTCAGCTTCAACTTGAATTTGCATATGAAAAGTTGATGGTCTGTTCCACAATCAGCTCCTGGCCTTGTTTTGGCTGAAGATGTTGAGCTTCTCCATTGTCTACATCCACATATGTAGTCGATCTGATTCCTGTGTACTACATCTGGTGAAGTCTACTTGTATAATCGCCATATATGTTGCTGAAAAAAATGTATTTGCAATGAATAAATCATTGATCTTGCAAAAGTCTATCATGCAGTCTCCTACATCATTTCTACCACCAAGGCCATATTTTCCAACTACCAGTGATTCTTCTTTGTTTCCATCTTTTGCAATCCAATCACCAGTGATAATCAACACATCTGGATTGCATGTTTGGTCAATTTCAGATTGCAGAACTAGGTAAAAATCTTCAATTTCCTTGTCTTTTGCTTTGGTGGTTTGTGTGTAAATTTGAATAATATAGTATTAGCTGGTCTTCCTTGTATGCATTTGAATATTTTCTTATCACCTTCAACAGGATAGGTCTTGAAACATTCTTTGTAATGATGGATGCCACACCATTCCTCTTCAATTTGTCATCTCCAGCATAGTAGATCATCTGGTTGTCTAATTCCAAATGTCTAAAACCAGTGCATTTCAGATCACTAATGCCTAGGATATTTATCTTTATGTATTCCATTCTGTTTTTGACAACTTCTAATTTTCCTAGATTCATGCATCATACATTCCATGTTCCTATTATTAAAGGATATTTGCAGCTATTTCTTCTTATTTTGAGTCATGCCACAGCAGCAAATGGAGGTCCCCAAAACTTTGCTCTATCCACATCATTGAGGTCCATTCTACTCTGAGGAGACAGCTGTTCATCAGTCATATTTTGAGTGCCTTTTGACCTGAGGGGCTCATTTTCTGGCACTATTTTAACTTGATACTTGGTAAGTTCAAAAAAATGATCAGAGTTTTATATCATTTTTCCAAGAAAGTAAATTTCCATAGAGTAGTTCTTCAAAGAACTAGATTAAATGCAGTTCTATGAAAAAATTATGGGATATAATTACACACAGTTAATATTTAGTACAACTTCTAAGCTGTAATGTATTATAATGAGGTTCTGTTATCACACTACTTGTGGATTATTCAGAGGAAATAAAGTTTTACATAAACCATTTAGTGGTTTTAAAGAATATGAGAATTAATAATTGGGACTTTTAAACACATGTAAATTTTAAATGAGTAGATCTAAAAATTGCTCCCTATAATCCCACAATTATATATTATGTAACCATCATATATATCTACCTCCTAAAATTGCTAGAAGACTCCCTAGGTAGCACAAAGGGTTAAGTGCTTTACCACTGGCCATAAGATTGGTATTTCAAATACCCCCAAACGTGCCTCATAAGACAGTCTTGGCAATCTTTTGCTGAAAGATTATAGCCTTGAAAACTCTCGCAGATCTATTCTGCACACATGGGATCACCATGACTCAGAATAGGCTCAATGGCAACGACTAACAACAATATTGTTAGAAGGCAGGAAAAGTAAGTATTGAAATATGAAGAAAATAAAATAACTGGTCCATTCATTGTTCTGAACAACTAGATTGCAGGTGTGCTTATCAAAACTACCTCTTTCAAGGGGATCATTAAACTGGAGCCTTGGGAACAGAGATATTGGCAGGGAAGGGAGTAGAATTAGAGTACTCTATGATAAATTTCTTCTCGAGCCATTCTTCCTCCCCTTTTATAGGAGATGAAGGCAAGAATTTTTAAACTCATGTCTAAGCAGAGCTAATGTTCAAATAAGTCATTTCCCTTGTGATTTTCAGAGCCATATGGGATACCTCAAAGAATTTTGAATAAGTGCCAAAGTCCTCATTGCTGTGCTGAAATTCAAAATCTTTTACTAAATGAAGTCTAAATTATTAGAATCCTTGAAGATGTGATGTATGTGATTTTGAACTATCTGTTAAATTTAGAAAATATAAATTGTTTACCTTGATATTTCTTGTGATTCAAATAGCTCCTTGACCTCCCACTGACGGTATCCATTATCTCTGTCACCACAGAAAGCCATCATCAATCTCAGTGCTGTCACGGAGATGAAGATTGATATGAAATAACCACTTGATAAGTATTTAACCATATAGGTAAAACACTTCACTTTGTAGAATCTTCTGAGATATTCAGATTTTATACCATATAATTTGTTATTAAGATTATTATTCTTTGGTAACTATAGAAGGTCTTATTTTTTGGAAGTGAAGCACATGGACTTCCTAAATTATTTTCCTTATCAACATTGCAAGCTCCAGGTTTTCCAATACCATGGGAATTTAACAGCTGACCTGGCAGCAAGACATAGCCAGAGCTGCAACAGACTTGAGACTCACAGTCTCTTTAGTGAAGGCTAAAATGCTGCTTTTGCCTGTTAGAATGCTTTTGCACCTACTATTTACCTAATCCTAGAGGGATGCTTGTGACCAGTTTGTCTTTCTTCTATTTTTACATGCAATTTGGAATCATTTAGTAAACTATATGGGATTTTCTAATACAGAAGCAACAATTGAATCTTTTACTAATGTCTTCTCCTACACCTGTATACATTAATCAATTTTATACAAAGTTTTTCTGAAATGTAATAATAATCATTGGGGTAATAAATAAATATTGAGTAATCACAGATCATACAACACAAATATGGAGGGAGAGGGGTCCTTCATTCATTGTCAACATACATTTCTTTTTTTTTTTCTTTTTTTTTACAAATGCAGTATAATCTAGTTTGTTGATTTTGGGGAGATTGATTTATATAATATTAAATCCACCAAACAGCTGTTTTCTTTTCTTTTTTTTTCTTTTTTGTTGTTGCTGTTAGTTGTTTTGATTTTTACTATCGACATTGAAATATTAAGGGGGAGTCCCAGTAAATTTTATCATGTTCCAGCAAGCTGACTTTCTACTGGTAATTAGGATCAAATCCCTTATGCCTTTTCTCCGTTTGCTGGTTCTATGGCATGGTGACTCTAAACCACCCAGGAGATAGTTTCAACTTCTGTATCATTGATGAGATCATCTCTCTTTTAGGAAATAAGACTCCTAAATGTGCAGGCTCTGAAGTTAAAAGGGCAAGAAACAAAAATGGTGCAAGTACAATTATTTAGTGTAATAATGAAAATAGTAACTCCACTTCTACCCCTTTGTTCTGAAACACTTACATATTGGCCTACGTAGAATCTGCATTTTATACTGGTCCTTTGTTTAAAGCACTCAAAGCTCCCAGGATACAACGTTCCAGATGACTTCATGAGCAATGACTTCAGCAAGTCATTTCACTTGTATGAAGCCAATTGCCCTTAGGCAATGGGGTACATAGCAAGGCAAGAGAATGTTATTGTGCACCCACTGCTGTACTTTTTTGCTGTGAAATGAATTACAATATGTTGTGGGATTCTGTGGTGGTTAACAAAATATTTCCATAATTTCATGGATGATAGTGTTAGCAAAACCATACCAAATCACTTTTCAGATTAAGCACCTATTTGCTGCCCCTTCCAAAATGGCAGACATCCATTAACTGTTAAATATATACCGAGTGTTAAGTATTGGCTACTGATGTTATACATTGGAAACTATGTTGTATTAGTAGAATGGAGGCAAAGCTTATATTGTTGAGCCCTTGCTAACCTCTTTTATTGTCACCAAGGCACCTTTGTATATGGGCCTGCTAGATAAGTATCAGAGTATCTGAGGAAGAATGCTGTCTGATATCCTTATAAGAATAACTTTGTTAGTCTAATTGGGTCTCCTCAGTAGTCAATGTCTTTCTCTTTCTTATGAATTGAGGCTAAATTTTATTAAATTCTTTTCCTGTATTTATTGGACAGGCCATATAAATTTTCCTTTAGTACTAATTGATTTATTAATGTTAAATCAACCTTGTATCCTAAGATAAACCCGATTTAGTCATGAGACATGATTATGACTATTATGGTCTATTATCATTGGGTGCAAGGAGGCCTGGTGGCACTCAGCTGCTACCCAAAATGTTGGCAGTTTGAACCTACCCAGTGTCTCTGTGGGAGAAACACTTGGCACTCTTCTCTCATAAAGGTTACAGGCTAGAAAAAACATTGAACAGTTCGACTCTGTTGCTTGGAGTTTCTATTACTCAAAAAAAATGAACTCGACACACTTACCAACTGCAAAATTATTAGATGTGTTAATATTTTGTTTAGAATTTTTCTATCTGTGCTCACAGGTGCCATTGGCTTTAATTTTCTGTTCTCATACTACTTGCTAAATTCAAACATAAACCAAAACAAAACCAAACATACTGCCATCAAGTCGGATCTGACTCATAGTGACCCCTCCTTGGGTTTCCGAGGCAGTATCACTACAAAAATAGATTGTCCAACCTTCCCTCTGAGGAGTGGCTGGTGGGTTTCAAACATATGAGACGGACATTTCTCCCTTTCCCATTCTCTGAAAAATTTGGGTAAGATTTAAATCATATTTCCTTAAATATTTTTTACTGAAGCCATTTACACCTGAAAATTCATTTATGGAAGGATGTTAAAATTCTGCTTCTTTAATGTTTTTTAGACTATTCTAGTCACTTCTTTCTCGGAAGGAAGGTTGGGCAATCCCACTTCCGTAGTGATAACTGCCTCGGAAACCCAAGGAGGGGTCGCTATGAGTCGGGGCCCACTCGTCGGCAAATAACAACAACAACAACAACAGTCCCTTCTTTAGTCATTTTTGGTAAAATATAGTTTTACCAACTTTACCCACTTCACACAAATTTAATTTTTTTTCCTTCACTCAATTTAATATAGTCCACTCTCTAGTTAGTGAGTTAGTGGATCACCCTCAAACAGGTGTTTTCTAATATTGGCATTTTGTGCACCAAAGTACAGCTAAAATTGATTCAGAAAATAAAGTTAAGCATTGGATATGGCCAACTCTCAGTATGTTAAATTACTTCCAAAAAGAAAGCTCCCCATAATATCTTAAAACACAAGTCCAAATAAACAGTTTGCAGAGCTATTCCAAATCTGGCAAAAGAAAAAACACATAAATAAACATCCACCTGCAAATGCACACCTTTATTCTATTCCAAAATAGTTTTTAGCTGTTCATTTAACATGCTCTTAGAGGTGTTTTATTTACCAGATTCCATAAACCTTAAAAAGAAGCTTTATTATGGACTTTGGATGGGGGGTTGCTGCTTGAAAAATTACCAAAAAAACTTAATAGCTTTAAATAACAAACATTGATTATTGCATAATGTCCGAGTGTCAGGAATCTGAGAGTAAGAGTAGCTAGCTAATTTTTACTAATTCTTTAGAACAGAATTTTCATGACACCTTCTAAAGTACTTTTCTAATCCAAACAAATTGAGTTACATCAACTCTTTGTATATTTCTCTGCCTACTTTCTCATATCACTTATTGGACTGTACTAAAATTTCATCTTAACTTGTCTTTCTCAACACTCAATTTAAGCTCCTCCAAGGCAGGAACTATGATTTATCCATCACTATATTTGGCACTTTGCACAATGATTATCTTAAACACCACCACTCACTGCTGTCGAGTTGGATCCGACTCATAGCAACCCCTTCTTGGGCTTCCGAGGCAGTATCACTATGGAAGTAGATTCCCCAACTGAGGGTTATCTCAAAAGAAGTTCTCAATATTTCCTGAATGGTTGAATAAAGCAATTAATCTATTTTGTTTTGTTTTTGTTTTTACCTAATGCAAGTAATGTCAACATGGACACCAAAGTACTCATTGGCAGAGAAATGATTGTATATATTATGTTTTATTTGTCAATGAAGTTAATGATTATTATGCTTCTTCAAATGCTAGCTCTAAAGAGTGTTATCTTCATAAAGGACTCTAGAAATATTGTACATGTATTATTGAGTTGAGAGAGTTGAAAAAGAAAACAGAAGTTGTAAAGTAACAAACCAAGTATTATTAATTTAAATTTAGACAAATTTTAGGTGAGTGGAAAATTTGTCCAAGCTGCTGTCAAAGACTGTTAAGGGTCTAATATTTTACCCAACTTGCAAGATAACAAGTAAGCTTCCCACAGTTTCATGGAGCCAGAACACAAATTAAAAATAGCAACAATGAAAAAGGATTAATCATTAAAGATATTGTGGCCATTAAAATGATATTAAGGGAATATTTTGAATAACTTTATTCTGATAAATTTGACAAATTAGATGAAATAGATAATTTCATCTAACTGACACAGGAGTAAAAAATATAAAAGACTTGTTAAATATATTAATGTCAACTTTTCCCAAAAATAACTCAAGGCGTAGGTAGTTTTGCTGTTGAATTCTATCAAATATTTAGAAAGAATTAATACACAACATACACAAACTTTCACAGACTAATAGAAGAGAAAACATACACATTTATGAGAAAAGAATAGCTTTGATACTAAGTCATGGTGAACATATTACAAAGAAAAAAAAAATGCAGGCCGACATCCCTCATGAACACAGATGCAAAATGCATAGCAAAATATTAATAAATCCAAACCAGGCATACATGAAAAGGATAACGTGTCATGGGCAAATAGAATTTACCCCAGAAATTCAAGTTGATTTATAATTCAAAAGTCAACACAACACAATACATAAACAAAATAAAAGAGAAAAGACATATGACTATGACAATAAAGATAGAGAAGGCATTTAGCAAAAGTAAACATTTCTGACTTAAAACAAAAGCAAAAATGGATCAATCTAAGAACAGAAGAAAACTTCCTGAATCTGATAAAGGGCATTTATGAAAAGCCTAATGCTGACACAAAAAATACAATACTTAATAATATAATACCACACCCTTTTTCCTGAGATAAGAACAAGAACAGAATATTCACTTTCAACACTCTATTCAACATTATACTGGATGTCCCAACTAGTTCAATAAAGTAAAAATATTTATAAATAAGTAAAAGTTACAAAAATTAGAAAATAAGAAGTAAAAAACTCATTATTTGAAGATGAGATGACTGCAAATGTGCAAAAACATACAGCATCTAGAATATGAAAATAAAAACCTATTACTAATTAGTTAATTAGGCAAGGTCACAGAAAGGTCAAGAAAAATTTAAAAATCAATTATATTTCTATGCATCAGAATAAACAATACTATTAAAAATAACATCAAAATTAAATATTGTTAATAAATCCAATTAAAAATGTGTATAATTGTACATCTTTTATACTGAAAAATAGGAAACATTGCCCAAAGAAATTAATGGAGCTCCAAATAAATGGACAGATTTGTCCTGTTTATAGATTGGAAGATTCATTATTTACAATGTTCCTTTCTCAAAATTGCTCTGTAGATTCAACACAATAGCTAACAAAATGCCAGCAGAATTTCTTGTAGAAATTGGTAAGTTGATTATGAAATCTATAGAGAAATGCAAAGAACCTAGAATAGACAAAATGGTCAAAAAACAAACTTGGAAGATTTACATAAGCAGATTTCAAAACTTACAGTAAAGTTATAGTAACTGAGACAGTGTGATGTTGATGTAAGATAGTTGAAAAGATCAGTGAACAAAATAAAAAGTCTAGAAATAGACAAACATATAACTGGTTAATTACTGAATAAATCAGGAATTTTTTTTTTAAATTGGTGAGACAACTAAATACCTGTATGAAAATATGAATGAAACTAGACCACTACTTCATGTAATACACCAAAAATTATTTATAGATTAATCACAGGCCTAAACTGAAAATATAAAAGCATACAGCTTCCAAAGGTCTCCAGACAATATCTTCATGTCCTTACAGAAGACAACTATTTGTTGATTACTACACAGAACACATTGGAAAAATTGTGTTTAAATCAAAAATAAATTAATTCCATTTAAAAAAATGAATAGACAATGTATAGACCATCAAAATCACAACACATATATATGACAAATATATATCCAGAATATATAAAGAACACCTACAATAAACAATAAAATGATGACTAGTCTGTTTTTTTAAAAAAAGGAATGAACTATTTCAGCTAGCAATTCCCAAAATGAGGTATTCAAATTGACAGTAAGCAAATGATAAAGTGCACAACATCATTTGTAATCAGAGAAATACAAATTGAAAACCAGATAAAGATGCTTTCCCATGAATTAGGATGGCAAACTAGGTTAATAAAGCACACTAATTATTGAACAGAATGTGCAGCATTTGGGACACATGCATTGTTGGTGAAAACATAAAATGGAAACCACTTTGGAGAGTGGTTTTGTAGTTTCTTGTTGAAGTTAAACATGTATCTAATCCTACAACCCAACAATTAACTCCTAGATATTGACATGAAAGTAATGAAAACAGTATCTATGCAAGGAGGTATTTTCAAGAACATTCATATTTTATTCATAGTATCTAAAACCAAGATACCAAAAATCAAACCCACTGTCATCAAGTTGATTCTGACTCACAGCAACTCCCACTGGGTTTCAAAGGCTGTAAATCTTAAAGAAGTAGATTGCCTCATCTTTCTCTCACAGAGCAACTAGTAGTTAACAGCCAAATGTCTTACCCACTACACTACCAGAGCTCCTTAAAACCAAGATAAAACCCTAAAATCTAGCGCCCAAAAAAACAGACAAACTGGGATATGTTCAAACAATGAACTACTATACAACAATGTAAAAGAATGAATTATCAAAGTACACAACTATTCCAAAAATAATTGCTTAAGTGAAAAAGTCAGTCAGAAAATAATACACTTTGTATGACTCCATTTAAATGAACCTCAAGAATTTACTAACATAATCTATGGAGATAAAGTCAGAAAATTGTTGTCTAGGGAAAGGGATTTTCAATTAACTGGAAAGAGGTGTGAGGAAATTTTGTGAGTTGATAAGATGTTCTATACATTATTTTGTGCTATTATTATAACAGTTATAAAACTGTTACATCAAATTGAACAGTTAAGATTGCATTTGTTTTATGTCAATTATATAAGATTATAAAAACAAAAGTTGAGTTCACATTATCCCTGAACCTAATTTTACTCTAAGAAGCCCTGGTGGGGTAGTGGTTAAAATGCTTGGCTGCTAACAAAAGGTTGACAGTTTGAGCCCACAAGCTGCTTTATGCTTCTGTGAAGATTTTAGCCTTGGAAATCTGATAAACTAGTTCTACTCTGTTCCATAGAGTTGCTAGGAGTAGGAATCAACTCAATGACAGTGAATGAGTGGAATTTTATTGTTATCATTCTCAATAAATGACCAAAAAAAGAAAGAAAGAAAAACAGTTGCTTCAATCAAAAACATGGAGTATGGAGGACATCAAGCTCAATTGGCATAACACACTACACAAAAACATTGAGCTATATCCTACTTGAGTGAGTAGCAACAGGGGTCTTAAAAGCTTATAAGTAGCCATATATGATGCAACAATTTGTCCTTTCTCATCCAGATCAAAGAAGAATGAAAGAATGCAGAAAATCAAAGACACATGGAAAAAAGTAGTCTAGGGGACTAGTGGACCATGAGAACCTCAACTTACATGATTCTAAGACCAGAAGAACTATATGGTGCCAGCTACCACAATAAACCACTTGGAAAGGGAACAAAAAGGGACATCCTATACAGAGTGGGAGAAAAATGTGGAACAAAACTCAAAATAAAAAAAAAAACAGGCATATTGATCTGATAGACACTTGTGAAACCCCCGAGATAATGGCTCCTAGTCACCCCTCGGCCCTAGAATGAACATACTCCTGTGGCTTCCAGACAAATAATCATAGGTATATAAGGTGAACATATATACTAGATATGTATGCTCCTTAGAATGGTCTACCATGGGAGATCAGAAGGGCAGAATTTGCACAGGGAGGTAGCTCAGAGGGCAGGAATGCATAGCCAAGAAGGACACAGGGAAAAAGTAACTACAGAGAAGAAGTGGGAAAAGAGCTGTTGCATTGTGGGGGTAGCAATCAATGTCATGAAAAAAATGTGTATGAACTATTGTGTGGAAAATAAATTTGCTCTGTAAACTTTCACTCAAATTCCAATTAAAAAAAAATAGAGTAATCTTTGAACTTACCTTTTTTAACCTCTATTCCCAATCACTGACTCTTCTCAAATTTACTTTATAAATACCTCTCAAATTGTTCTACATCTTTCTATCAAATTGCCAGTACTTTATCCAAATTATCATCACATTTCATTTTCACTAGTAGGCTTCTAACTTCTCCCTATGCTTTCAATTATGCCTTCTTGCAATCTACTTTGCACACTTTATACAGGATGATCTTTCACGTATTCAAACATGTCTTTTATAAACACAACTCAAATTGATCTCACTGAAATAGCATTGCCAAAAAGAACATTACAAGATCTACCCTGTAACATAATGCTGTCAGTGATGGAATATTATCCATACACATACAAGGAAGATAAAATAGTAAAGCTATTATTCAAATTTACACAACCACAAAAGAAAATGAAGAAATTAAAGATTTTTTTTTATCAACATTGGCAACCTGAAATTGATCAAACATGAAATCAAGATGCATTGACCATTACTGGTGTTTGGAATGCCACAGTTGGAAAGAAAGAAGGAACACCAGCTGGTAAATACTGTTTTGGTGATAACAACAATGCTGGAGATCGCACGATAGGATTTTGCAAGACCAATGACTTTTTCATTGGAAATACCTTTTTTTCAACAATGTAAATGGGGACTTTTACAGGGACTTCACCAGATGCAATACACAGGAATTAAATCAACTATATCTGCGGAAAGATATGAAGGAAAAGCTGAATATCATCCTTTAGAAGAAGGTCAAGGGATGACTATTAATTGCCCACATGCAAGTTCAAGTTGAAGCTGAAGAAAATGAAAATATGTCCATGAAAGCCAAAGTACCATCTTGAGTAGATTCCATTTGACTTTAGTGACCATCTCAAGAATAGATTTGACACACTAAACACAAGTGATAAAAGATCAGACAAGTTGTGAGATAACATCAAGGACTTCATACATGAAGAAAGCAGAAGATCATTAAAAAGACAGAGTAAGGAAAAGATCAATGAGTCAGAAAGACTCTGGAACTCACTCCTGAGTATACAGTAGATAAAATGAATAGAATGGAAGTAAGAGAGCTGAACAGATGAATTCAAAGGCTGACTGCAGGAGACAAATTAACTTTATAATGAGATGTGCAAACAGCTAGAGTTAGAAAATAAAAAAGGAAAAACAGGCATGGTGTTTCTCAAGCCAAAAGCACTGAAAGAAAAATTCAAGCCTCGAGTTGAAGTATTGAGGATTCTATGGGCCAAATAATGAACAATGCAGGAAACATCCAAACAAGATGGAAGGAATACATAAAGTCATTTACAAAAAAGAATGGGTTGATATTCAACCATTTCAGGAAGTAGCATATGATCAAGAATCAATGGTACTGAAGGAAAAAGTCCAAGCTGAACTGAAAGAACTGGTTAAAAGCAAGGCTCCAGGAATTGATGGAATACCCATTGAGATGTTTCAACAAAAAGAAACAACACTGGAAATTTGGAAGACAACTACCTGGCCAACTGACTAGAAGAGACCCATACTGATGTTCATTCAAAAAAAAAAAAAACAGTGCATAAATTATTGAACAATATCATTAAAATCATAGGTAAGTAAAATTTTGCTGAAGATAATTCAAAAACTGTTGTAAAAGTCCATCAACATATAACTACTAGAATTTAATCCAGATTCAGAAGAGGACATGGAATGTAACATTGCTGATGTCAGGTGGATCTTGGCTGAAAACAGAGAATACAAGAAAAATATTGACCTGTGTTATACTGACTATGCAAAGGCATTCAACTGTGTGAATCGTAACAAATTATGGACAACATTGCAAAGAATGGGAATTCCAAAACCCTTAGTCGTGCTCATAAGGAACCTGTACATAGACCAAGAGGTAGTCATTCAAACAGAAAAAGAGGATACTGCATGACTTAAAATCAAGAAAGATGTATGTCAGGGTTATATCCTTTCACCATACTTACTCAATCTGTATGCTGAGCACACGATCTGAGAAGCTGGACTATACAAAGAATGTGGCATCAGTACTGGAAGACTCATTATAAATCATTATATGCAAATGACATAATCTTGCTCACTAAAAGTGAAGAAGAATTGAAGTACTTCCTGATGAAGATCAGCGACTACAGCTTTTTGTATGGATTACATCTCAACATAGAGAAACCAAGATCTTCACAACTGGACCAATAAGCAACATCATGTTAAATGGAGAAAATACTGAAGTTGTGAAGAATTTTACTATATCTGTATCCACAATCAACGTCCATGGAAGCAGCAGTTGAGAAATCAGACATCATATTGCACTGGGCAAATCTGCTGCAAAATACCTCTTTAAAGTGTTAAGAAGCAAAGATATCACTTTGAAGACTAAGGAGAACCTGACCTAAACCATGGCATATTCAATCACCTCATATATGTGAAATCTGGACAATAAATAAGGAAGATTGAAGAAGAACTGATGTATTTGAAGTATGGTGTTGGTGAAGAGTATTGAATGCACCAGAAAGTGCCAGAAGAAAGAACACATGTCTCAGAAGAAGTACAATCAGAATGCTCCTTAGAGTCAAGCATGGAAAGACTCCGTCCCTCTTACTTTGGTCACATTATCAGGAGGGACATGTCCCTGGAGAAGGATGTCATGCTGGGTAAAGAAGAGAGTTGAGGAGAAATAGGCCCTTAACAAAATGGATTGACACTAGCTGTGACAATGGGCTTAAGCAAGGAAAGCCTTGTGGAGATTGTGCAGAATCAGGCAATGTTTTGTTCTGTTATACATAGGGTCACTATGAGTCAGAACTGACTCAATGGCACTTAACAACATTAGTTAAGTGTATCCAAAAAAAAAAAAAACCAAAACTACTGTCATCCACTCCAATCTGACTCATAGCAACCCCTCCTTGGGTTTCGGAGGCGGTATCTCTACCAACCTAGATTTCTCAGTCCTCCTTCTGAGGAGTGGCTGGTGGGTTTGAACAGCCAGATTTCTGATTAGCAGTCAAATGCCTTAGGCACTACATCACCAGAGCTCCCAATTAAGTGTATAGAGACCAACATTTTTGTCATGACACTTATTTCCATGAAGGTTGGGTAGTGGCTTGGTCTCGCATATATTATGATAACAAAATAAAAAATAGTAACCATTTATTGCTGCACAGGGTCTTGCTGACACAGTGATTAAAGCCTCGAATGCTAAGCAAAAAGTTGGTGGTTCAAACCTACAAGCCACTTTGCAAGAGAAAGATGTGACAATCTGCTTTCATAAATATTACAGCATTGGAAATTCTATGGGGCAGGTCTGCTCTCTCCTATAGGGTTACTATGTGGCTGAATCTGCTCAAGAGCAGTGGGTTTGGTTTTGGTCTTGATACTAAGTGCTTATAAACAAATCTTTTACTGTATCAACCTCCACTGAAGAAACAGAAGTTTAAACAGATTAGTAAATTCTGGAAGGTTAAATTCATGGCTAATGAAACTGGAATTTATGTAAATTCATACCTATCTGGCTCCAACATCTGTCTTCTGGATTTTGATGGTAATACAAGAAATTCTGTTCATGGATCTTTGGCTGTGTATAGATGTGATTTATATAACTGACTGTTGTGGATTGAAATGTGTCCCTCAAAAAATACATGTTGTAATTTATAACCTCCATACCTATGGTTATGATTCCATTGGGAATGGGTTGTCTTTGTTATGCTAATGAGACATTTGTGTAGGGCATATCTTGAGTCAACCTCTTTTGGGATATAGAAGAGATTGAATGCAAGCTAGCAAGCAGAGACGGAGGAAGAGTGATGTCAAGCTACATGAAGATCACCAAAGAGCCAAGGAACTCTGGGCCTACGAATGCTGTAAAGAGACAAAGATCCTTCCCCAGAGCCAACAGAGAGAGCAGATACCCTGAGTTAGAACTTTGAGCTTCCTAAACTGTGAGAGAATAAATTTCTGTTTGTTAAAGGCATCTTCTTTCCCACACAAGTAATATACTGAGTACGGCAAATACAGGAGCCACACTGGCTGAGTTAATACCAGCTATTTTTCTTATGATTCTTACTGATTAGCTCTCAATAAATAACATTTACATGGGAACTCTCCAATAATAGGGTTTACATGTGGGTCCACTTATGTGTTCTCTTATGTAAATTGCCCTAATAGAAGTAATACACAGAGACTGCCAAAAGGCAGCATAGCTCAAGGAATTCATCAAAAGACCACAAAGAAGTATTTTCTAAAGTCAAGAAAGTAACTGTGAAACTATTACTTACAGTCAATTTCTGGGAGAGCAATGGGGTAGGGAAGTCTCAATATCCTATTTGAGAATGTAGCATTTTGACGTCATTGGCAAACATGCTTATGTGATTCCTTGCTTTAATTTTATATATATCACAACACCATTTATTCCCCACTTCAATAAAAACAAATAGAAAACAGACCACAGAAACAACAGTAAGATATGATACTCATACTAGGAACTTGAGAGACATTGAGAAAAACATGTTTAAGAAATACAATCACCACCACTGTGCTCTAAAAGTATAAAAGAGCTTTTAGACATTTTTGGAATGCACTGAAGGTGAAAGGCAATTTTGCAGTAATAACCAAACATTTCTCAGTCATTCTAGGGGGCTTATTTCTTTTTCTCACTTATGCCTTAATATAAATCTTCTTGCAAAGTGAGAGTACAGGAAAGGCTGGTATGATTGGCTTATGAACAGAGTTCTATTTCACATTGCGGCCAAGAGAAAAAGCAGTAAACCAGCAGACCCTGGGGGTACATAGGCTACTGTTAGCAACTTGATTCAGTGAGGTCATGTGAAAACCTTGGAGAGAAATTCAAAATGTAACACATGTAAAAATTTTTCAGTTGATACATTCTCACTTTGGCAGAAATATAGCCTATAATACATTCTCAATTGTTGTTAGTTGATTTCAAGTTAGCTCGGACTCCTGGCCATCCTATCTACAGCAAAACAAAATGTGACCTGCACCATGATCTCTGGTGTGCTTGAGTTCATTGGGGCTGCTGTGAATTTTGAGTGCCTTTGTTAGAGTTAAGTTCAACCCAGAGCACTCACCCTCCAGTGCTATGTTGGATAATACTCTGTTATGATCCATAGAGTTTTCATTGACTAATTTTTGGAAGTAGATTGTCAGGTCTTTCTTCCTAGTCAGCTTAGCTTCCTATCTTAGTCTGGAAGCTCCACTGAAAACTTTCCACCATGGGTGACCTTGGTAGCATTTGAAATATTGGTGGCATAGCTTCTGGCATCATAGCAAAACGCAAGCCATCACAGTGCGGCAAGCTGACAAGTGGTAGACTACAGCCTCTGGCCTATAATAACCATACCTATACATCTCTGCAGTAAGAAATATTTTGGAGAGTAGATCCATAATGAATTGATAGTCTAAAGGCACTAAGTTCTTTACTAACTTTTTCCATGTGATAACGTATTTCATCTGTGTTGAGTCTCATTTTGATTTTCACTAAAAGTATCATGTAAAGGGTTTTGTGACAGAGAAAAGAAAGTATGGACGTATAAATTTTTATTCAAGCAAAATATAGTAAAAGTGAGTATTTTACTTCTGCTCAAATGTAATGTCTTATTCCAAAGTAAGGAAATTATAGTTACCAGAAGTTCCAATTGCACTGCCGTGTAGAAACATATTTTATTAAGAGAACATAAATCTGTCTTTCATTTGCGCTAAAGATGATGTCATGAAGCTAGAGATGATTTTACTATAAGGTAAAAGTGTGCTAGTATAGGCAAATATTACTCAGATTGAATTATTCATTCCTCAACTTGTAATAACTTGCTTACACACACAGTCAAAAGTTTTCAACTGAGTTGAATAATATGATCCCTTCTATTTCAAGGTGCCACTGCATTAGATATGCCAAACAGGATACCTCCCCAGGAAGAATCATATTAAATTGCTTAATGATGTAAAACTTTTAAAAGTATTTGTTTATTGTTTATATTTAGTCAAGATAATTACTAATATAAGCACTTACTAAAAAGATTTTCAAACAATTGCAACTGAGCAAGAAAATATCTCCTCAAATTAGATGCTGCATATCTAGTCTTATCTTCCCAAATTTAATAGCTAGAATGCATCATTTCACTGTGTCAACATGTTTGCCATTGGTAAATATTTTCTGTTTATTCTCAACTACTTGGTGCTAACAAAGACTAAGGGAATACGTGAATAACTGAAAAATATATATGTTTTTAATATGGCTACTGGTGGCATAGTGCCTAAGGCATTTGACTGCTAACCAGAAGGCTGGTGGTTCAAACCCAGCAGACACTCCTCAGAAGGAAGGTTGGGCAATCTACTTCCATAGTCATATTGCCTCAGAAACCCAAGGAGGGGTCACTATGAGTCAGATCTGACTTGATGGAAGTGCGTTTATTGGTAAAAACCAGTTTCTTTTTTTTTTTTTTTTTTTGTAAGAAGTCACTTCTTTATAACAGTTCCCAGGAGAAATATTCATAATTTATTATCACTTATACCAAAGAAAAGTTCAATGTAGTAAATCACTTAGTATGGCTTTTCTACCCATAAGTCTATGTAAATTCTGCGGGAATTTGCCATGAGCAACATGAGGAGTTCCTGATTGCTAAAGTTGTCCACCTGGGGTATTTCTGTTGGGAGTGGCACTAAATAATGTTCTGGGAGGTCCTTCTCTCTCTCAGGTGGTTAGAATTCTGTTGTTATGATTGGCTAGTTTGGCCACTCTGCCAGGCTCAAAATGAGGCCTCCTTGAAGCAGAAGAAGTCTCTCTCTCTGACTTCTGGTTGAGGAAGACGTGCTGCTGAAAGAGACACAAGCTCCTGAAAGAGACGCAAGAGACACACATTGCTGAGTGAGATACCAAGGGACACGCATTGTTGGGAGAGAGACTATTAGGAGAGAGACTGTGGGTTGGGAGAGAGACTGAGCATTTTTCCTGAACTTGAATTATAGCCTGGTGCTTCCCTAATAAACCCCGTAATCTGTGGGTTCTGTGTGGCCACTGCAGCGAATTACCGGACTCAGGAGAGAGGTGGTGGGTGCTTTGGGAGGAACGGTTGTTGAAAGGGCTGGAGGGAGCAGGAATAGGCCTTGGGTTACTGATGGTGATTCTGTATTCCCCTTGTGAGGTTAGAGGAAGTCAGAAGATGTGGCCTCCTTGTCTTCTTTGCAAAAAGTATCTTGTTATTGTGGAATGTTGTACATAAAAATTTCAGAGAACTACACAAAATATGTCTAAACTGCATGGCAATAAATTTTTATATTTTTAATTTAATGTGTCTCTAGAACACATTAAATGTGAATGTGTTCACATTAAATGTTGAGATATATTGATTTAAATTACACATCCTATTTCTTCATATAAAAAGTATAAGATACAGTAAGGACCAGTTACTTGGCCAAGGATAATACTAATATAAGGTGTTTTTCATGTAATGAATACCTAATATTTAGTTTTTATTCATAATACCAGGAGCCCCTGGAAGCCATGAACGGTTAAGCACTCAACTACTAGCCAAAACATTGGCAGTTCAAACCCATCTAGGGAGTTCTGGTGGCATAGTGCCTAAGGCATTTGACTGCTAACCAAAGGCTGGAAGTTCAAACCCACAATCTACCCCTTCCAAAGAAGGTTGGGCAGTCTACTTCCCTAGTGATACTGCCTGGGAAACCCAAGGGGGTTCTCTATGAGTCAGGTGAACTTGAAGGCACATAAAACAGCAACAACAAACTCAACCAATATGAGACTACAAAAGGAAGCTCAGGATGTTTTTGTGATGTTAAGTGATAAATCTTAAAAGGCCTGCATAACTATCACACAAATGTCAAATTAAATGCCTTAAGGAATTTATTCAACTCATGAATGAAATGAGGTAACTAGTAATATTGTTACAACCAATTCAAAGGAGAAATCAAAGAACCAGAAAGAATATATCTTTATGCAGCAAAGAAATGTTGAAATAAATTTACAAATGATTTGAAACTGGTTTATTTCAAGGGAGTGTTGGGGAAAAGAGGAGAAAAATCAGCTGAATCTCCACTTCTCACAATTTATTTTCATGTCTATTGACAAGAATTATTCTCATTGTTAATGATTATCTACAACTAGCATAATTGTAAAGTAATTCAAAAGCAATGAAAGCCTAGAGTCATTAACCCAGAAGAGTATGATAGTCTAAACAATGCGTAGTTTCCCCTGCGTAGTTTCCCCCCAGAGACATTTAGCTACCTTTTTTGTTTATTCCAAATTTCATTGTAGCGATCTTCTTAACAACTCTTTGGCTGTTATTCTGAGATACAAACTCTAGGCTACCCCTAGCCATTCAACTGCACAGATGACTAGAGTAGTTTTTCAAATTAGTCTGTGTTAGAAAGGGAACTGTCAGAAAAGTAAGTTCAACTCTAAAATATTTGTTTGTAGTTACAGCTGAGGTACCATGTTCCTGATATCACCCAAACTATGACAGACATGATTGCAGATCATGAGGACAGATTAATTAAGCTCATAATATCTAAATAAAGTTGGAAAATATTGGAGCTTTAATGGACAACATATCATGATATATAACACATCAAATATATGGGTTATTTGATTCTGACTCTATGGGGAGTCTTTTATAAATTAATTGTTGTTCATTTACAAACAAACAAAATCCATGTAGAGAAATCAATCTCCCTTGAGGAAAAGCTAGTTTTGCCTCTATGGGCATATTCATTTCAACATTCCTTTATTCTACGTAAGTTTATGCATCTTTGCCTTCTCTTTTCAACTGGTTGTAACATCTTAACAGTTTCCTCATGAATGAGTTAGATGAAAATCTTTTAATGGATGATCATTTTTATATCTGTATGAAACTAATGAGTTTATTTCTTTTTGAAAATTTTTCTATAACAACAGCAATGAAAAAAAAAAAAAATAGCATGAAACCCAACTGAAAAATCTTAACTATAGCAAAAATATGTGATATTGTGTTGTATCATTATTGGTTAAGTCTGTTGTGTTGTTATGTGCTGTCAAGTCGGACCCAACTCATAGCGACCCCTCCTTGGGTTTCCGAGGCAGTATCACTACAGAAGTAGATCGCCCCATCTTCCTTCTGAGGAGTGGCTGGTGGGTTTGAACAGCTAGCCTTCTGGTTAGCAGTCAAGTGCCTTATGCATTACACTACCAGAGCTTCTCCAGGACCAATAGACACTGGAAAAATACTGGGAACATTAGACTTTAGCAGTAGAGGTTTGGACAAGATGAGAGCTAATGGGGCCCCATAAGAGAGATTTCTGCTGTTGTTAACTGCCAAGTCAGCCTCTGACTCATGGTGACTCCATGTGTTACAGAGTAGAACTGCTCTAGGGTTTGTTTGTTTGTTTGTTTTCAGCTGTAATCTTTACAGTAGCAGTTTGCCAGGTCTTTCTTCCTTGGAGACACTGAGTGAGTTTGAAGTGTCAACCTTTAGGTTAGCAGCCAATGGCAAATTGTTTGAGCTACTCAGGCTGCTCATAAGAGAGATTAAGATGTCAGCATTAGAAGCAAAAATAACTAGAACTTTTTAATACAAATCCATACCAGGCAAAATTAACCAATTTCAATGTCTGTGTATTTTATTTTTCACTTGTTCTGTTCAATCCAATACACAATTATGCATTGAATACTGTTCTGTGAAATGTAATTGAGCAAAGTAAAAAGGATGTGGGGCGGAAATGATTCTCTCCAAATAAAACTCTATTAGATTAATACATTTTGCATAAACAAGTCATGAATTTTGCCACATGGAGAAAAGAAGGGCTCTGGTAGCTTAGTGCCTAAGGCACTTGACTGCTAACCAGAAGGCCGACCATTCAAACCCACCAGCCACTCCTCAGAAGGAAGATTAGGCAATCTACTTCCGTAGTGATACTGCCTCGGAAACCCAAGGAGGGGTCGCCATGAGTTGGATCCGACTCGATGGCAGTGAGTTTGGTTTTTGGTAATGCCTACCAGAGAACTAAGAAGATATTTCCAGTAGTAATTCCAAAGGAAGAGTCATTCATCCTAAGAAATATAATTTTGCATGTGCCATACAATCTCTCTAGAGATTACTTTTTATAATTATGCACTATCATACTGGAAAATTCCACTTCTGTTATCAATTATAATGGTACAAGTTACTAATCTTGTTTAAAGTGAAAAAAATTACATGTAAACCAAATCTCATCCTTCTGTTTTACAAGGAAAGAAAAGAGTAAATTCAAGCAATATCCAACCTGACTATAAGAACATGTTTCTGAACTTAGATGCAATTTCATTGCTATTTTATTTTCAAAGTTTTAATAGATAATACTAGCTATTTTAAATGATTCCAATGTGATTTAGTAACTAATAAAACACTTTACCATCTGGTCGAGTCCTTGGGGACACCTTCATAAGTTTTCCCAAAGTGATACCAAAGGAGAATCGTTTTATTTCTTGATTCTTTTTGTTACTTCACATAGAATGATTCCTTATTAATGCATCATGAGCTGGTGCTACAGAATGTGAAGGAATGCAAATGGTCTGACTGGTACAATTGGAAAAATATTATAATTGCTATAAAGTGAATAAGAGGCCTCTAATTACACACATTAATAGGACAAAGATGCACAGTGTTCTGCTTATCATTGCTTAATGATATCAATTTTATGGTTGGAATTTCCAGCATGTTTCCTGTCATGCTGTATAGGTCCTATTAGACAGTTAGTAAATTGATTCAAATGACACATGGTTGTTTTAAAGCTCAACTTATGTGTTTCCTTTTCTCTTTAGATTGTCACATTACAAAATGCCCTTCAATACTACTCAGTCAATAGCATAATAGTGTAAGTATTACTCTTCTACTAGAACACTGCTAATATCTGATATTAATGTTTCTGCTTGGTTGGCCCTGAATAAATTAAAAATGTATATGGAATCTCTTATGGTGTAATTTATTCCTCTATCATAAATAAAGATGTAAACTTCACACAGGCTATGAGTACTTGTGAAATCATAGTCACTCACTGAGGACAGATAAGAGCAAAGATATCCAAAAAAGCATGAAAAAAAAAAGCTATTAATACTTCAGGTGAAAGAAGTTTTATTGCATTCTTGTTATACTTAAAATCAATATCCACATGTAATATTTTCCACAGTTGCCTAGACAAAGTTATTTGGACACAAAATGTTTGTAATTGATTTGACAGATATTTATTTCAAGTGAACTAGAAAACTGAAAAATGTACATTGTTTTATTCTTTCTTTCTTTTCAGTTACTTTGATTCATGGGATGAGAACTTCTCTCCATGATTTGTTTTTCAAATAAGCTTGTTTCATCTGCATAACCTAGTGGTTTTTATGACCACTGGACGAATTTTCTCCAGGTGTAGTTTATAACATGATCTGAATATTTCAGATTTTTCTTTCTTTTCTTTTTGTTATTTTAGGCATTTGGAGGACCTGAGGGAAATCTCTTAACAGTCAAGGAGGTCATTAAGAGTTGGCAGTATGGTTTTGTAGTTCAATGATGTAAACCATTAATCTTTTCAAACATTCAAAAGATTATGCCAACCTCCATGGACTGCCATCAAAAAGGAGCTTCTGTTAACATTTCATGATTTTCACATAGTCAGTGTATCTGACATGATTAGATTTTGTGAGTGCAGCATTTAAAGCTTGAAATCATTGTGATTATTTTACCATAGTTCACATCCAGATTTCATCAAAGAATTTTCACATTTTAGATTGGTTAACTTATTTGAGAGTAACATGGAATTGTGGATAAAACAGGAATAAAATTAATAATAGATGTGCCTCTTAGTGGAGCTCAAAACTTAAATGGTTCCATGTGATATGAACTGAAGTCCTGTATCTTTTCTGTATGCATTGTTCAACTTCCTTTGTCTATCTGGATAGCAAGATTATAGTTGTACAGAATTTAAAACTGAACAAAAAATGTCACTTAAGAATGAAGACAGATAACCCCATGTGTGTCACTTTTTTTTAATTATTATTTTACTTTAGAAACAATAATTTCCAGTTAGGAAATGGATTGTTGTTAGAAAATGTACTAGTTTTACATATCAATCCATCAATAAATATATAGAATGATTGTTATTTGTAAGACACCAGCAGAGCACTGTGATAACAATAGGTAAGCAATATACCTTTTAATTTGGAAGATGGCATGTGAAAAGATAATTAGCAAAGCATGGATGGAGTGGATCAGAAGACTTGGGTTTGTGGCAACCACTAGCAGTGACATCAAATAAAACACTTAACATTACTGAGCTTGAAATGTCTTTGCCAGGTTAAGTAACTTAACCATGGGCATGGACAAACACAGGGCTATTTCAAAAGTGAACTGGTGCCATATAATTTTATGCATAATCAGGATATTAAAAGGAAAGTAAAATGCAAATAAATTTATGTACTCTGATTATACCCTATCTTTTATGGCATGAGTCCAGTTTTGAAATATATACATATGTATGTATAAGTATGCATACACATACATACATATTATTATTGTTGTTGTTGTTACGTGCTGTTGAGTCAGAACCAACTCATAGCATCTCCTCCTTGGGTAGCCAAAGCAGTATCATTATGGAAGTAGATTTCCCCATCTTCCTCCCAACGAGTGGCTGGTGGGTTTGAACCACCAGCCTTCTGGTTAGCAGTCAAGTGCCTTAGGCACTAAGCTACCAGAGCTCCCATACATATTATATGCATACTTATATACATATATATGTACACAGATGTATATATACATATGAATACATGCATATATTTCTTTATAGATGCTGATATAAAAGGACAAATAGAGAAGAAAAGATTGAACAAGAAAGAACAGATAATTGCTGAATCAACATTATGGAAGATCCTGAAGGGATAGGCTTTAAAGCACAAACCAGGGATTTGTCTGAGTTATAGGTAACTATTCCTAAGAGACTGAGGAGTTGAAGAAGACTCTAGAGACAAACAGAAATGTGTGTATAGGAGGAATGTTGTTGTTGTGTGCCATCAAGTCAGACGTGACTCATAATGACCCCTCCTTGGGTTTCCAAGGCAGTATCACTAGGGAAGTAGATTGCCCAACTTCTGAGGAGTGGCTGGTGGATTTGAACCGAGGAGTTATAATTAAGTTCATGTCTGGGAGCCTATACTCTTCTCACTGCTTGAAATAGGAGGCATGTTCATCTCTATGCTTTCAAGAGAAGAAGGTAAGGCACTTGTTGAAAACAGGAAGGATCTGGGTAGATGTCAAAAGGAATGGGAGTGATAGCTGTTGAATTGTGTGATTTCCATAGATTGTACATAGTTATAGGAAAGTAGAAGATAAAGTTTAGTGATTAAGTGTATGAGTGCGTTATAAGTGCCACAGAATGTCAGGAAAGCAAAGGTATTGAGCTTGTTAGCTAAAGGACCCTCTAAGTGACTGACTTACTGCCCTTGGGTTGGATCTGATGCATAGTGACCCCTCCTTGGGTTTCTGAGGTGGTATCACTACGGAAGTAGATTGACCAGCCTTCCTTTGGAGGAGTGGCTGTTGGGTTTGAATCACCAGTCTTCTGGTTAGCAGTCAAATGCTTTAAGCACTATGCCGCCAGGGTAATGTGCTTGAAAAAGGAAGGGATGCCTAAAGTAAGCCTGGAAACTGGAAGAAAAGTTGAATTTCAAAGGACTAAATGTTTCAACAAAATCAAAAAACAGCTGTGCAGGAAATGAGATGTCTGTGCATGAGATGTCTGAAATTAAATGATTCTATAATCAGAAACCTAAGAACAGGCAGCAAGGCGGGAAGCAGGGAGAGAACAAAAAAGGTGAAGAGGACCAGAACAGATCGAGGAGTCAGCCACAAGAACCCACAAGAGAAGGAACCGGCCACACCCCACAAGGAGTGAGGCAGGAAGGCAGGCAGAGGACAGAAAAGGCAAAGGGGACTGAAACAGATCAAGGAGTTAGCCACAGGGATCCAGGTAAGGATGGTTGGAGGGGTTTCCAACAGCTAAGGGAAATAAACTTGTCTGTCGGTTTGTACTACTGTGGTGATGTGTTGCTGTGAGTCTTGAGGCTGTGCCATTGGTGTTTCAAACCCAGTGGGGTACACCTGTTGCACAGGTATCAGCCCAGCTTACAGACTGAGACAGACTAGGAAGAAGGAGGAAGCCATCCACTTCTCAAAGAATTGGCCAGGGTAAACCTTATGAATAGCAGATAAATACTGTCTGATACATTACCGCGCAACTTTATAAATAGTCCAGAAACATTGTCCAATATAGAGGAGGAAGATGAGTCACTTAGCTTAGAAATCTCTCAAAGTAGGACTGGGCAAGAGCTGCATTATCAGAGTAAAATCAGCCCTACACATATGGATAAGCTAAAGCTTTCGAGACCTCCATTCACTGACGTGGCACCACTCAAATTGAGCAGAAACAGCTGCAAACATCCATTAATAATCGGAACGTTGAGTATGAAGTATGAATCTAGGAAAATTGGAAGTTGTCAAAAATGAAATGGAACGCATAAAGGTTGATATCCTAGGCATGAGTGAGCTGAAATGGACTGGTTTTGGCCATTTTTAATCAGACAACCATATGATCTATTATACTGGGAACGAAAATTTAAAGAGAAATAGCATGGCATTCATCATCACAAAGGATGTTTCAAGATCTGTCCTGAAGTACAATGCTGTCAGTGATAAGATAATATCCATACACCTACAAGGAAGACCCATTAATACGACTATTATTCAAATTTATGCACCAACCACCAAAGCCAAAGATGAGGAAATTGAAGATTTTTATCAACTT
>NW_006921751.1:2848973-2864956 GCF_000298275.1 Orycteropus afer afer
GGATTCAGAAGAGGACGTGGAACAAGGGATATCATAGCTGCTGTCAGATAGATCTTGGCTCAAGGCAAAGAATACCAGAAAGATGTTCACTTGTGCTTTATTGACTATGCAAAGGCATTTGATTGTGTGGATCATGACAAATTATGGATAACATTGAGAAGAATGCGAGTTCCAGAACACTTGATTGTACTCATGAGGAACCTGTACCTTGACCAGGAGGCTGTTATTTGAACAGAACAAGGGGACACTGCATGGTTTAAAATCAGGAAGGGAGTGAGTCAGGATTGTATCCTTTCCCCATATTTATTCAATCTATATGCTGAGCAAATAATCTGAGAAGCTGGACTATATGAAGAAAAACGTGCTATCAGGATTGGAGGAAGAATCATTAACAACCTGAGATATGCTGATGATACAACTTCGCTTGCTGAAAGTGAGGATGACTTGAGGCACTTAGTGATGAAGATTGAGGAACACAGTCTGTAGTATGGATTACATCTCCATATAAAGAAGGCAAAAATCCTCACAACTGGCCCAATAAGCAGCATCGCGATAAATGGAGAGAAGATTGAGGTTGTCAAAGAATTCATGTTGCTGGGTTCTACAATCGAGGCCAATGGAAGCAGTAGTCAGGACATTAGATGACATGTAGCACTGGGCAGTTCAGCTGCAAATGAACTCTTTCAAGTGCTGAGGAGCAAGGAGGTCTCCTTGAGGACTAAGTTGCACCTGACACAAGCCATGATATTTCTAATCGCCTCATATGCATGTGAGAGCTGGACAATGAATAAGGAAGACCGAAGACAAGTTGATGTTTTTGAGTTGTGGTGCTGGCAAAGAATGCTGAAAGTACCATGGACTGCCAAAAGAACTAACAGAACTGTCCTGAGGATGTGCAGCTGAGATGCTCCTTGGAAGGGATGGCCAGACTTTGTCTCACCTACTTTGGTCATGTTGTCAGAGGGGACCATTCCCTCGAGAATGGTGTCATGTTTTGTAAGGTGGAGGGTCGACTAAAGAGGAGAAGGCCTTTGACGCGATGGATTGACAAGGTGGCTGCCACAATGGGCTCAAATATAGCAAGGATCACGGAGCTGGTGCGGGATTGGGCGGTGTTTCGTTCTGCTGTGCATGGGTCACTATGAGTCGAGGCGACTTGACGGCACCTAAAAAACAACAACAACATAATCAGAAAGGAAAATAATAGAGTTTAAGCTTTCTAATTTTTCTGTGTGGAAGCTCAATTTCAAATGAGTTCAAAGTTGAAGATACGGCCATGGAGATAGCTTATTGAAGAGAAATATAAGTAAGAGTCATTGGCATCAATGAAACAAAGAACTGGGAGACTTGGGATTTTGTTGGGGTGTTTCATATGGTGAAATCACATGGAATGACAATGTAAGGTGGAGGAGTGAGAAAGCCTGTGAGACAGGAGTCAGTGTTCCCAGTATTGAGATGGTAAGTAAATGACAGAAAGAAGGATAAAAAAGGGAAGCAAATGACTCAGGATTCCAGTTGAAAAGGTTCTACGTGAGTTTTAAATGCCTAGGGTAATGAGTAGGCATTGGTTGCTCAGTAGAATTTGTGTCTCTCGTACAGAAGACCTGGGTTCTTGTCTTGGCCAATACACTACATGCACAGCCACCAACTACCTACCAACAGAGGCTTGCACATTGCTATGTTTGAACAGTTCTTCTAGACTAAGATAGACTTGGATGAAAGTCCTGGCAATCTACTTCTGAAAATAAGCCAATGAAAACCCTGTGCCTCACAAGGATCCAAACCCCAACCAGTCCTGAGGATGACACAAGACCAGGTCATATTGCATTCTGTTGTGCATGGGGTCACTATGAATTAGGAGTCAACTTGACAGCAGCTAACAAAAATGACAAAAGAGAACAATTCTCATATCTAGCCCCCAAAAATGAGGAGTCCCAGGGAATGAAGCTCTCCACTGGACAGACCTATGAGGGAAATGATGTTCTCAGGGGATAAGCTTGTTTCTTATCATTCCTTCAAATGATCATCCTTCTATAATATAATTTAGATATTATGTAATACAAGATAAGGAAATGTACTATTTGCAGTTCTGAACATTTTTCTTTCTATCCATACAAAAGATGCACCTTATTCATTTAGGAGTTCAAATAAGTATTAAATCATAGAAATTAAACATTAATTACATTAATTTAATGATATCAACATATGTCTTTTGTATTACCCCAGTGATCACTAATACATATGTTAAAACAAACAAAATGAATTCTTGCCATAATACGTTTCTTTGCATTATGGCCTCTGTCAAACAATTTTGCCTCTTTTGTTCATCATGTTCTTACATTTGAATTTGGACTGTATATTAGTATGGTAAAAATAGTCTCCCTGTCATTTTCCCATGAGCTGCTTCTCATTTAGTTAAATACCTCTTCAGGGGACTAGACTTCATTGATTTCCAAGTGAGATCAGCATGCAGATGAGATTTTTGGACCACATTGAAGAATGAAAAATTGGACTCTGCATCATTCTTCCCCAAGAGGGGAAGGCAGCATTCAGCAGAGCCAAGGAAAGAAAACACCAGTGAAAAAATATAGAAACCAAGGGAACAGCAGGTAGAAGAATTAGTCATGGTTTCTCTGGAGTTTAAAACTTTACCTCCAATATACTGCCAAAATTACGGAATGATTTAATACAAGATGTTATTCTAGCTTTTACAAAATGTGGGTTTCTGAGGTTTTTCTTCTTTTATGCTCCTGGGATTTCTTGACGCTTTTTACCTGGTTCCAGTTTTTTTTTTTTTTTTTTACATGTTTGCAGGGGATAACATTTTAGAGCACTTTGCCAAGACTTACCCACACGAGTCCTGGTGACCTTGATCAAGGCCACTTGGCAAGATCTCCAGTTCTTACTTTGAAAATGAACCTGATATTTCCAGTTTTATTTTCATCTGGTTTTGCTATTCCACATATGAGAATTATTTCTCTGAAAAGTTTGATTTACTGCTATTAATTATTATTCAAAAATATACCCTGTAAAACAATTGTGACCTACTGCCAAACAAATGAAAACAGATGGTAATGTAATACATAGAAAAGTTTTGGCTCCAGGGTTGGGGGGTGGATATAATATAGGCACTATTTTCTTAAATTGCCCTCAGAAAGTCCATATGAAAAGTGATTGAAATAAATTTTCCTAATATTTCAGTTTTAAACATGTTTATTTTTCTAAGGTAAACCATCTATAAAATTAATCCAGCACTCAAATAGCTAAACTAAATGACTTTGTTTTATGATCTTTCAATTACAATATATAGGTACAAGTTTACAAATCAACTGAAGAAAAGATATACTATGTGAACTTAGAAACCATGACATTTGAATAATAAAAGTGAATTTGAGAGTTAAATAAGAATTTGAATAACTTGTGAGCAAATGAAGATTTTTCCCTTCAGTAATTAGGAATTTTATGATTTATTAGTGGCTGTTCTGACATTATCTTTGTAGAGTTTGGCCGCTCAAGTTTAAAAGAATTGGCCAATTTCAGCAACTCTTTTAAACAATGCATCTAGACAGTGAAAAGGGATCTGACTGTCTGATGACAAGACCTTTCACCATGTTGGAAAAGGGTTCCTTTGGTCTCATTAACATCTGCTAAAAAGGTGCTGAAGTGGGAGCTGACTCTGGAAAAGCAGGCCTCCAGTGCACAAGATGAAGATGTAAGGTCAAGTTCAACAGATTTTAATCAGCCAAAAGTACCTCTGCCTTAAAAACCTGGTCCAAGATCCCCAGGAGGCAATGTACTTAACACCTCCCAAACTCCCTTTTCAGCACAGATTCCCCACTACACTTATAGCACCAGATGGAATCTCAAAAAAAGTGTTGCAATATAATCAGGCATCAAAGTTAAAATAAATTTTATAAACAGCACTAAGGCTAACTACATTTCCAAACCACTTTTGGCATATTTCTTTGGTCTCCTCCATTCATTTTGCCAGCAGTCGTCCATTTAAAAAGTTATGGGAATGCATTTCTTTCTTTCTTTCTTTTTTTTTTCCTAATGTAACATTTACAGAGAAAGCACTTATGTAAATAAACCTTTAGAGAATGAGGCTGTTATGATTAAAGCATAAATGTGGGCAGATGCCATGGAAAAACCTGCTCTTTTTCTTTAATATTATGTTAAGGAAAAGTTATTTAAACAAATTAAAGGTAAACATTTTATACATATATTCAATATTATACAGACTAAATTTTCCCCCATATTATAAAAAAGTATATGAGTTCATTTAGACTGGAAAGATCTGCCATAGTTTTTCTAACAAAAAGATCATAGGGACACACATCTTCTTGTACTGTGGCTTTGTTGTTGCTATGTGCCATCAAGTTCATTCCGACTCATGGCAAACATATATGACAGCAGAACCACCCCAAAAGGTTTTCTTGGCTATGATATTTATGGAAACAGATTAACACGTCTTTTATCCCAAGCAGTGGCTTGTGGGTTCAAAGAGACATCCATTCTGTTGGTTGGCAGCCAAGCACTTAAATATTGAGCCATGAGGCTCCTTACTGTGGATTTAGATAGTGTGTATATATGTGTGTGTGTGTGTTTATACATATATAGGTATATATATATATATATATACACCTATATATGTATATATACCTATATATGTATATGTGTATATATGTTGTTGGAGCTCTGGTAGCATAGTGGCTAAGGCACTTGACTGCTAACCAGAAGGCTGGCGGTTCAAACCCACCAGCCACTCCTCGGAAGGAAGATGGGGCAATCTACTTCCTTAGTGATACTGCCTAGGAAACCCAAGGAAGGGTGGCTGTGAGTCGGGTCCCACTCGACGGCACAAAACAACAACAACAACATATGTTGTTGTTAGCTATTGTCAAGTTGGCTCTGACTCATAGCAACCCTATAAACAGCAGAACAAACCACTGCCCTGTCCTGCACCATCCTCATCACTCTTGCTATGCTGGAGCCCATTGTTGCAACTAATGTCAATCCATTTTGTTGAGGGTCTTCCACTTTGTCACTGACCCCCTCATTTGCCAAGCATGATGTCATTGTCCAGCAACTATTCCTCTCTGACAACAGGACACTTATTCCTCATTTATCAACTATTTCATTATCCAACATGTCACAAATTTGACAGTAAAAAAATCTACTTCCTGACTATTTTTGGAATTAATGATACATGTCTGGCAGTAGTGAACACCAAGCTCCCTGACATCATTGTACATACATATAAGGAGCTCCAGTGGTGTAGTAGTTAAGGTATTTGGCTGCTAACCAAAAGATCAATGGTTTGAACTCACCAGCCATTTGATGGAGGAAAGATGGAGCAGTTTGCTTCTGTAAAGATTTACAGCCTTGGAAGCCCAATGAGGGTCACTATGAGTCAGAATCAACTCAATGGCAATGAGTTTGCAGTTTTTGGATACATATATATAATACAAATAGATGTATAATGCAAAAATAAGTACATATATATATATATATATATATTTATTTTTTTTTTTCAATGGCAGTGAGTTTGGTTTGGTATATGTATGTACATATATAAAAAAAAAAAACCCAAACTCACTGGCATGAAGTCGGATCCGACTGACGGCGACCTCTACTTGGGTTTCCGAGGTGGTATCACTGTGGAAGTAGATTGCCCAAACTTCCTTCTGAGGAGTGGCTGGTAGGTTTGAACTACCAGGCTTTTGGTTAACAGTCAAATGCCTTAGGCATTATGCCACCAGAGCACCTCCCGTGTGTGTGTGCATGTGTGTGTGTGTGAAAAATATATATAATACAAATATATATATTATGAATCAAACTAAACCAAATTCACTGTTGTAAGTCAATTCTGACTCATAGTAACCCCCATTGGGTTTCCAAAGCTGTAAATCTTTACAGAAGCAGACTGCCTATTCTGTGAGCAGCTGGTAGGTTCAAAGCATTGACCTTTTGGTTAGCAGCCAAATGTCTTAACAACTACATCACCAGAACTCCTTATGTACAATACATACATGCACATACACACACACATGTATTCATTGCTATTGTCGTTAAAACATCAGACCCAGGTCTGGCCAATTATTTTACTATATTGTGTGATTCCACGGGCATTGACACGTGTCACCTGTGATGCAGCTACACTAGGGAAGAATCAATCTTCAGATTTCATTAGGTAGTAGGAATAGACTCTTGGCATAAGAGATGACTTAAGAAATAATTAAATAAATATAGGAGAATTTTATGCCTGGGGACTATACTACTACTGTTCTCCATTAATTTGAATTATGGAATGGGCTAAATAAAAGTCATTTCGATTCTCTTTTTGCCCAGACAAATCACCTGAAATGCAGGTTGGTTTTTTTTTTTCTTTTTAATAATTATTTTAGCCCCTCAGCTTGTTAGGATTTATCATTGAATGTTCTGTTCTATGCTCTCTACATAGAGTGCTATCATGCACTTATCTAGTAATCTTAAAAAAAAAAAAATAGAGTTTTAAAGAAAATAAAGGTTACAAAGCCCATAATATTTGTCAATCTACTAAACATGGTATGCAATTGTGAGACTACTTCACAGAAAACTTCACAAAATCACTGAAAGTTTTCATTTCTGTAAAGCCTTTTCTGATCAACATCTTCAAAGCCATTCTCTCTGTCTGCATGGCACTGGAATATACGAATGACAAAGAGAAAAATGTATGTAACTATCTTAATATGATTTCAATCTATGAATATTTGTTAAGCAACTACTATATACAAGGACATGTTTTGGTGGCATTAAAGACTCTATCATCCATTTCTTCACCTGTCAGTTCAACACTGAAACCTCAGCTCAGCATCAACTGCTAGAAGTTTTTCTTGTTTTCTACTTCCCCTACCACCAGCTAGATTGCATGCACTTCCGGGCTTTGTTGTGTTTGTAGTTATTTCATTGTACTGATCACACTAGATAACAAGTATCTCATACTAGATTTTTCCTTGAGGTCAGGAACTCTGACTTACTCCATGTTGCCCGGAGACTAGCACAGTGAGAAATAATTAAATGAATAAGCAAGGGAATTAAGATTTAATCAAGAAGTTTATAATGTCATAATGCAGAAAGATAAACTAAGAAATTACCATATAAGGCAGAATTGAACAAATAGCTGAAGAGTGTTCATATAGAGTCCTATAAGGCAGTAATGTTGTTTCAGTTACTGTCGAGTTGATTTCAACTCATGTCAACCCCATGTGTTATAGAATAGAACTGCTCTGGAGGGTTTTCTTGCCTATAATCTTAATGGAAGCAGATTGCCAGACAATTTGCTTAGGATCTTTTTTCTTTAAATTCTTTAGGTTAGCAATTAGGCTATCAGTAAAGCACAAACATTTGCATCACCTACAGACATATAGAGAAGTGTTGTTGTTGTCAGGTGTTGTCAAGTCAATTCCAACTCATAGCGACTATAGGACAGAATATAACTGCCCCATAGAGTTTCCTAGGCTATAATGTTTTCAGAATGAGCTGTGGTAACGTAGTGGTTAAAGCACTCAGCTGTTAACCAAAAGGTCAGTGGTTTGAACCCACCAGCTGCTTAGCGGAGGAAGATAAGGCAATCTGCTTCTATAAAGATTTACAGCTTTAGACACTCCATGGGGCAGTCCTTCTCTGTCTTATAGCTTTGCTATGAGTCTGAATCAGAATCAATTAGATGGCAGTGGGTTTGGTTTTTTGGTTTTAATCTTTATAGGAGCCGATAGCCAGGTCTTTTCTGTCATGGAGCAGCTAGTAGGTTCAAATTATCTTTTGATTAGCAGTTGAGTGCTTAACTTTTGTGCCACCAGGGCTCCTTCACAGAGTAGGATAGAAAAGCAGAAAAAATCAACCCTAAGAAATGAGTGGGATTTCAATAGGAAGAAAAGTTTTGACAGTGGAGGGAAGCATCATAAGTCGGAAAAGTATGAACAGCAGCTCAGAATTACAAAAGCACTTAGTAGGCAGGCAGGAAGGATAATATTGTGATTGAACCTGCAAGCTCTACCATCAGCTTGTTAAGATTCAAATCCTGGCAATACCAGCTACTACTTCTATAACCTTGGGCAAGTTGCCTCATTGTTTCATGCCTTGCTTTTTGTTGTTGTTTTGTTTTGTGTTGCTTTTTATTCCCCATCTATACAATGAGGAACAAATAAATAGATCTTGAAGAAAGGATAGGTTTTTTTTTTTTTTTTTTTTTTTTTGTAATCGTATAAATTTATGATTATGAACCATAGGAAATGCTGTAGAGAAAGAATACTGCTCTAGCAGATTTACTGGGGCTGGGGGGCCGAGAGGCCACCACAAATGAAGAGCTGTGCTGAGAGCCAATGATCAGACAGTGCAGGACTAGGGTCCTGCAGGCTCAGCCCATCCACTGGCCAGCAGGGCAAGAATGAGTCTGTCCTGTCTGAGGATGACATATGGTGAAGATCCCACCTTCAGCGCCAGATAGAGAAGAAGGACCTGGCACAGGGGACGAACATGGAAGGAAGAGGTGGTGTCACCCCAGTGCATCCCAGGGCTGCTTCCTTCCACCCAACATTAGAAGCAAGGATGCCATCCTTAGAAGCAAGGATGGCATAACTTTACTTGCTTACTGCAGACAAGTCATCAGGAAAGACCAATTGCTAGAAAAGGGCATCATCCTTGGAAGAGGATTAAAGAAACTGAGGAAAATCCTCAATGAGATGGACTGACACAATTGCCCCAACAGTAGACCCAAACATACCAATAACAGATGGCACAAGACTAGACAAATGTTCATTCCATTATGTATAAGGTCACCCTGAGCCCAAGCTGACTTCATGGGGCCTAACAACGAGTTCTTTTATTATTGCATCACATTTTTAGAATACTGTCACCTTAGAGTATAATGCAATTCTATTTAATGCAGTTAAATTTAATTTCTTGGCCACAAACCGGTGTCTCATTTTGCAAACAAACAGGAAAGCATTTGAGAATACAGTCTATATTTTGTACTATTGTTACTGTTGTTATTAAGTGCCATACTAGCCAACATAATATTATTTATTCAATGTCAAATATATAATTAAAATTGATTCATGGACTGAAGAAAGATTTTTAGACTTCCCCTCTAGATTGTTAAACAACAGTTAAAAATTTTTCTTCACATCGCTATTCAAAAGTATTAAGAACTAAACATCCTTGGAGTCAAAAATTTTTTGCATTGTGAATTGACCTGGTCACTGCTAGAATCAAAAGATGAAACAACTACTTACTGCTCAATAATATTCTTTATAGACAAGTTCACTTCCATTAAAAATGAGGCATAATAAAGAGATAAGAACCATCTATATTAATGTATTGCAAATATAAATTATGTTTTCCAGAATACTAACTATAATTTATATTAAAATAAAAATTACCCCAAAATATTTTAGCATCTTTACATATTAGACCATCAAAGAGAAGCAATCATTATCAAATGATAATAAAAATCTGAAAATAAAAATCAAGGCATCAAATAAGATAATTAAACAAATGAACAAAAACCCAAAAACTGTAGAATTGGATGTGTAAGAAAAGACGCATCCAATTCAAATTAATTTCCAAAATACAGGAATGAGTTTGGAAAGTTAGACATTTGATGCTCTTTGGCAACAATGTTTTAACATGGAATGGAGTAGGAGCTTCCTTTCTTCTCTACTGGAATAATATTATGAGGTAATTAACTATGTGATATCATTTGCATTATCAAACCACAGCCATTTAAAAAGCTACTTTAGTCATTGTGTGACTTTTTTATTTGACTTTTTACAAATTCCCAATAGAGCTTTAAAGTTATTTGGAACTTACCTTTTCAACATAAGTGTGATTTTGTGTTTTTGGAAATGATTTTTTTTTTTTTTTTTAACTTGGAAGATAAACTTAGCAAACACTAAGAATTTATTAACAGCAAATTAGTGTTCATCAGCACTCCCTCTTTGAAATGTCCCAGGAATTTTAGTAGGTCATAGAAAGGGCAATTAAGGGCTTTGGGGTTTGACTGGTAACCATGGCACTGGCTGAAAATGATCTCACCAACTCTTGATCAAACTATTCCCTGGTCCTGAACTCTTGAGTCTTTTACCCATAATAATTGTGCTGAAGAATTCTGTCCTCTTTCTTCACTTATATGCATCTCTGGTAGCCTATTAATATCACAATCATCTTGAGTCCATTGTGAACTAGTATCCAGACTATTGAAAGAAGGCTGCACTTTCCAATTATGGTCAGGAGGGATGATTCAGCTCTAATTACAGCAATTTCTTTTGCTCTTTTCCTTTTTTCCTTTTCCTACATAATCTCATTTATGTAGAACATATACCACATCCGAAAAACTGTCTGCAATTCTACTTAAATATCTGAACAGAACACACACAAACAAAATTTCTTAAAATGAGTTGTGTTACTTTTTTGTTTGTGGCTAATTAGCTCAGATGTTAACCACTTAAGGTAATTATGTCATAGACCTAGTCAGTTGGGCTACATGCTTCTTTAGAATTACACACAGCTTTTATGAAAATTTGTTTTTGTTTTTAATTCTCCTAGGGATAGCATTGTCAAACTTGGCAAGTGAAAATACAGGGCAATTAGTTATATTTGAATATAATTTGAGTTGTTGCACTTTCGTAGTCTGGGTGAAAGTTTACAGGGTAAATTGGATTTCCATTCAACAATTTTTTACACATATTATTTTGTAACATTAGTTGAAATTCTCTCAATGTAACAGCACTTTTCCTGCTTTCTCCCTGAGTTCCCCTTGTCTGTTCATCTTTCTTTCCTGCCTGTTCATGCCTTCTGAGCTGTCTTTTGGGGCAAATTCTGTCCTTTTGGTCTTATTTGGTTAATTGTTCTCAGAAGTACATCCATCAGAAGGGTTATTGTTCACCTTACACACATGCACCTGTCTATTTTTAGGCTGATAGTTGAGCCATGGGGTAAGTGCAGTTCCAGGCTTGAAGGGTGATTAAGGACCATGGTCTTGGGGTTCCAAGTTGGAGTCTATTCAATTAGTAAGTGTGATCTTTTTTATGATTTTGAATTTTGTTCTATATTTTTCTCCCATTCTGTCCAGGGCCTTCTGTGGTCCCATTCAGAGCAGTCAGTAGTGGTAGATGGGCACTATCTAGTTCTTCTTGTCTCCAGGGTAGTAAGTAGTGGCGGGTATGATTCATGTGGTCCATTAATCCTTTGGACAGATTGTTTCCTCAGGTCTTTGTTTTTTTCTTCACTCTCTTTTCCCCTGGATGAGGAGAAACAAACTGTTGCATGTTAGATGTCAACTTTTAAGACCCCATCAGCTATTAACTGCAATAGAATATAGAACATTGTCTTCATGAACTATGCTATGCCAGTTGACTTAGTTGTCCCCTAAGACTGTGGTCCTAATACTCCAAGTCTAGTAACTCATTCCCTGTAGATATTTGGTTATGGCTAAGAAGTTTTCATAACTTTGTTCTCTCTCTGCTCTTTTATATACATGGATATGTTAATAGCACATACAAATATATATGTAGAAATATGCTTTTCTAAACCTATATAAGGTTGTGGGTATAGTCCTGTTCACCTACTCTTATTCAGCTTGCATGACTGCCTATATGTCCACTCACAGATTATTATGTGTTTGTTATTATTGATTTTGCAGGATTGTGTATGTAATACTGTTTACTTTTGTTGAATTTTCAATAAACAAAAACATTATTTATACAAGTATGACTCAAATTTTGCATGTCTTATTTTTAAGGAATGTTGGGCAATCTACTTCCATAGTGATACCACCTTGGAAACCAAAGGAGGGGTGCCATGAGTAGGATCCAACTCGATGGCAGTGCCTTGTGTTTGTGTTTAATCTAGCAATCCCCCCCAGGAAGCTCATATGTTTGTCAAAAAATCACATCTTTGGAGTTTTCAAACCCAGTGCCCTTTTCCTACATAAAATGTTTAATTCCTTGATATTGTGAAGGAAAAATAACCCCTTTAAATAATTTCTTAATACTGTGAAGTTGGTAGTTTAAATTGTCTTCTAAGTTGTCACTTTAAATTTTCAGGCCTTGTCACCCATGTTTATATGAAAAATTCTGTGGTCTGGTGAAAATGCAAAAACTGATAACAATTCAGAGTTGTCCAGCTTAAACATAGCTGAGCATTTAAGGTCTATATACATATTCTATACATTAAAATTGTTTTATTTGTTTGTTTTAGCTACTGTGCAAACATACCAGAATTTTTCCTATCCTGACTATTCCCTTTGTATTTCCAAATCCCTTGTCTACTTCATATCCATCCTCAAATGGCACACTCTCAAAAAAGTCAACTCTATCTTATTTAAAATTGAAAGTGGCCCTCTACTCCAGAATTCCCCCATTTCACTTTATCTTTTTCATAGGCACTTGTCAAGGCAAAAAAGGAAAAGGAAACGTATTGCCATTGCATTATGTATTTTGATGTATTTGTAATGTATTCCTTTTCAAAACATCCCTTTGCTGGAGTAGAGGCACAGACAGAAAGAGCAACAGTTGCTGTTCCACGCACACCAAGTACCCATTTTTAAAACTTCCTTAAAAATGCAGCAGAGCAATTCAAAAGAGCAAATGGCATGGTTGTTTTTCTCAAAGTATGTATTTTCTCCAGCTATATTCACCAGACTCAAAACAGGCAAGTTACACAACACATGAATTTGGCTATAGCTTATTTCTTTCAAGACTGGCAACACAGTCAATTTAACATACAGATACTAAATCCATCATTATTTAATGCATTAATAGATTTCTTAACATCGAGCCAGTATTTCTTTTAGAAACAGGATTGCATTTAAGATCAGGATATATTGAAAATGTTGCAAAAATGTGTTTTATTTAAAATGTTGCAAAGCAACAATGTGCTTTGAATCAACATTAGTTTTATTAAATATTAATTAGACACTTTTCTTTTTTTCCCCCCACTTTAAGTCCTTGTCCTTAACTTTCTGTAAGTATTTTGGGAACTTTCAAGTGAGTATGAATTTGCCTTGCCTATTGAAGTAAAATTATTTCATCAGTCTGAATTACAAGTTGAAGGAGACTTTGGCTATATTAACTCACTTTTGTTGCCCAAATTCAGAAGTTACTGAAATTATTCTATGCTCATATCTATGATTGATCCTTTAAGTCCCACGTGCCTCTTCTTTGAAGTCATTGTTATCTGGAGATGAATATATATATATATATATATATATATATATATATATATATATATATATAATTATTTCCATTTAAGAAAATGGTCTCATATAATTATTATTCTCCCACAAAAAATAAATGATCTACATAAGTTTATATTCTGAAAGCTTTTGCTTTTTTGCTCAGGCAAGATTGCCTTTTTGCATAAACCTTCACTCCAAGGCATTTCATAATGGAAGTTAGCAGTAGTTTTCTTTTTCATTTTGCAGGACTAATTTCATCTACTATCATTCAGCTAAACTGCCTTGTGGTACTCGTTAGTATCCAGTCCATAATTACCAGTTGTCAGAGTTAACTCCATATCAACCCCATGTGTGTCAGAGTAGCGTTGTGCTCTGGAGGGTTTTCAATAACTGATTTTTGGAAATAGATCACCATGTGTTTCTTCCAAGCGCCTCTGGGTAAGCTCAAACCTTCCACATTTCCATTAATAGCTGAGCGTGAATCGTTTGCACCACAGGGGCTAGATCCTCCATAACTAAGCCATAATATTTATTCTTTAAGTTTCACAAAATGACTCTTTTCTTGACATTTAAGATATACCATTCACCATACCTTCCATGACAGGGGAAAACATGCTATCTCTTTATGGTGTTTTTAAAGCTCTGAGAGATCATTTGATGAAAGAAAGATTTTGAAGGAAGTACTATTGGCTTAAAATTTATGGCTTTTCAGTACTTGGCATAAAAGGAGTGCTTTCACAACCAAACTTTAAAAAGAGAAAGTAATAGAATATTTAGTCTCAAAGTTTAGAGGGAAGATGCAGGATAGTATGAAGACAAAAGGGAAATGGGAAAGCCACAGTAGTATGAAAAGAAAGAAAACCTCGGAGATAAATTACAGAAAAAAAAATATATAAGTGTTTATCACTACTCTCAGAATATATACATTTCTCTCTTTTTTTAACCAAAATATTAAGTCCTTTGAAATGTTCCAAAAAGATCAGAATCTAAAATTGATTCTTACTCTTGAATTCAATGATTAGCATTTCATGAGCTTCTGCCCCCTTGTCAGGGAATCTCTCCTTCCTAGCATTAGTTATCAAGACACTTGGCATTTTTTCACAGCATGTATGAGTCACAACACAGACACCTCTATCCCCAAAATAAATGGATGTTGAACCTTGAATAAAGCATGCCTTTTTCATTTTAATCTCAAATATGCAAGTATGTTGTTCACCCTCTTTCTTAGTCTATTGTTAGAATGTCTTCAAATAAAATTTCATTATTTTACCCATTCCAGATTGAAAATGGATAGGTCACGGATTAACCTAAGGAAGCATCTGTCCATAAGTGATGAAGAAGTAGCATTCGATACACCGAGATTTTTCCAAGACCCCAGGTCAGTTCTATTAGGATACATAAGTTTACAATAGTTCAAAAAGATGATGGTTTCTAAGAGATTCACAAAATATACTTGCATGATGGTAAAATAGTTAAATTTCTAAAAAGGTTGATTGCTCTCCCTTAAAACATGTGCCAATTGGGAAGCTTATTCTGAAAAAGACATGGAAATGTCTTATAGTCAAATAAGAATATATCCCACTTTGAAACAAAATTAAATCACTACTGAATGTATTTTATAGCATTTGTAGGTCTTACATTTATGCTATCTTGTTGCAATTACACAAGGAACTGCCTTATATAGTAAAGTGAGTAGAATGGGTTTTTTCCCCCTACTTTATAGATTGTTGTTGTTGTTGTAATGTTCCATTAGATTAGGATACTTACACAAGGAATTACATGTTAAGTCACACAGAGTGACAGACAGAATCACTCTAAAAATTGGAGTATCTTGATATTTCATCCAGGACTGTTTTATTTATTCATTCATCTAGGATCATTGATTAAAGACCTGTTATGTAGCAGATACTGCACTGGGACGTGAGCATACTCATGCTTTTTATCATTTTGCTAACTCTATATAAATATATCAATGTAAAATATAGAAATATTACACATATGTTAAAATACATTACTAGACATAAAGGCATTTCAAATAAAGCAAAAATTATAATATTATGGACTTAATCTCATTATTTTTATCATTATCATTGCCAAAATTTACCAATATGATTAACTTAATTTTAGTTGTCTGTAAACTCTATCAGTGCAGGCACTCTCATTCTCTTCTTCATTATTTCAGTTACTAGGAAATGTCTAGTATTTAATAAAGGTGTTGCTGTTGTTATGTGCCATCGAGTCGGACCCGATTCATAGCAACCTCTCTTTGGGTTTCCGAGGCAGTATCACTACAGAAGTAGATTGCCCTATCTTCATTCCGAGGAGTGGCTGGTGGGTTTGAACTGCCAGCCTTCTGGTTAGCAGTCAAGTGCCTTAGGCACTACACTACCAGAGCTTTGATTTAATAAACTAGTTGTTATTTTGTGGCCATTGAGTCAACACTGACTCAAAGTGATCTGAATTATGCATAAAACACTCAAACATTGTCCATTCCTATTGTGAGTCTGAGGCCAGAGTCCTAGTAGCCTCCAGGAAAATCTTTAACCAGAAACCTTTTAGTGTCAGCAATACTAAGAAGACTTCTGGAATTCTAAACACTCCCTAGGGACTTTATCTGCCCTCCAGTCTCAGCAAGTATCAGAAACTTCCTCCAAACTCAGCAAGCATCACAAAAGCCATCCAGATTCAGCACGTATCGGAGATCTGCTCGGCTCCTGAAAGTCTTCCACATACCTGAGCCTTGCATCCTCCCTAGATAATATTT
>NW_006921751.1:2872814-2878052 GCF_000298275.1 Orycteropus afer afer
GTTCTGAAGCAGCAATATCAGCCTTTATCTCCTGTAATACAACAGGATGATTCCTCATGTATATAACAAGAAAAGGGGGAAATGTGAGTCTGAGGCCAGAGTCCTAGTAGCCTCCAGGAAAATCTTTAACCAGAAACCTTTTAGTGTCAGCAATACTAACAAGACTTTTGGAATTCTAAACACTCCTTAGGGACTTTATCTGCCCTCCAGTCTCAGCAGGTATCAGAAACTTCCTCCAAACTCAGCACGCATCACAAAAGCCATCCGGATTCAGCACGTATTGGAGATCTGCTCGGCTCCTGAAAGTCTTCCACATACCTGAGCCTTGCATCCTCCCTAGATAATATTTCCCTAAGTGGACTTTGAAGCCGGGGGGTTTCTCTACGTCCCGCAACATCTTAGATCACTGCCCTAAAGCCCTTAGCAACAACCAATCATCTGTACCCTCTCGCCCCGCTGCTGCTCCACCCCATATTTTTCCATAAATTTGTGAAAATACCAGGGTACGGGGTCTTTTGCTCAAGCCACTGATTTGGTAAGAGCAAGGACCCTAACTTAAGTTAGCTAATAAACTTTCTTATTGCTTTTGCATTGTCGTGAGTTAGCATATTCCTCGCGCCGAGCTACTCCTTCATAACCTGGGCACAACACTATGTTGTCTTCGTAATAGTTATTTCCTTTTATTCAATGGTACTTGTTCACTGTACTTCAATCAGTGACACTCAGCACAATCAGAAAATAAGTAAAACTTGTCACTGGTGTCATCCATCTATTTCCCTTCTCACCATTCTACTTAGCTACTTTGATTCTCTCCTTCCTAGACCCCAATTGCGGGTTCAATCTCTACCAACCTTTTTCTACACTAAATTTTAAGTGATAGGAGTTTTCACTGTGTGAGAATGTTTATATTGTTTTTTATTGTGTGGATCTTGAAAAATTCCAAGACCAACAGAATCAATCCTTTAAGTCAAAATTACAAATAGTAGCCGTCTTTCTAATGGACAGAGTTGTTATTAGGAAATGGCTGAAGAACAATGGACTTTGTTTTTCATCCCCCTTGGCATTTCACTGAGACCATGTAACAAGTTCTTACCAATGATAGGTGACAAAGTAATGTGTAAGGAATCTCAGACAAATTGTTAAAAGAAGTGAGTGACCCTCCTCCACATTTTCCTTATCTAACCTTGAGCTAAATTCAAGACAGAAACCAAAGTTCTAGAAGAACAAAAATCCACAAGACTTCAAGTCCCTAAGTGTGGAAGGCTACCTGCCAATCAAGAACATCCATAAGTCATTGAGGCTTTTTATTTGACCCATTACAGCTGTTAGTTTTATCTTAACAAATGGCATGCTTCACTTCATAACAAAGTTGAGAAAATTATTCACTAGTTAACTATTGGTTAAGGATGATATCAGATGAAGATTGTGTATGGTACTTTTTTTTTTTGTTGTTGTTGTCTTGTCACTTAGTACACTAATAATGCTTTCCCAAGTCAACTTTTGTAAAAGAGAAAATGTGTGGAGCAAGTGCATGAGCAGAATTCTCCTAGGAATCAGATCCATAGCAGCTTTAGGATATGAAATCCAACACCAGAAATTTTTAGGTGAATCCTACAGCTAGTCTTTAGTTTCTTGGTGCTTACAGGTTCCATGGAGTCAAATCCTAAAGTGAAAATTGTACTTTCAAGGAATCTTGAGAAATTTTCAAACATACTGACCACCTCCAAGAATGAACATAGGCCACCAAAATCAACTGTGCTTCAAATCTAACCTCTGTCTAACACATTGAACAAGATAGCATCAGCTTTAGTTGCTAAGAATGTCCTGGCCACAGAATTGACAACCAAAACAAGGTTAATGCACACAATGTAGACCAAAAGATATTTAGACTTAAAATCTAAAATAAACGCAAGGTGAGTAGGAGAAATTTATAGTACCCTCTTATTCATTTAATTTTAGACACTTTCAGGAACTAATTAAAATGTGTTTACTGAATATCTGAAAGTGAATTTGTTTCTTAATTAATGGGAAAATGCTCTATACCAATGATACAAATCTCTTGAGAAATTCTGTAATTTTACAAACTGTGATAACAAAGCAATGGTTGTTTAATGCTCCCCATGCTGTGTGCATTCTTGTTTGATTACACTAGTTTATAAACAAAGAATTAAAGAACAGAGAGATGTCAGCCTTCTCAACCCCTGTAAACAAGTCTTTGATAAATGAAGGGCAAACTCAGTGGTAAGAAAATAACTTTGTCTAATGTAATGACAGGGTTTCTTTCATATTTTTTAAATGTTCTACTTCCTGTTTTTAAAGTAATCTTATCAAAGGATGCTGGCAAAGGGAAACATCTCCTTAGACAATTTGCTTGCAGCAAATATTATGTTTAGGACACCCATGGAAGAAAAAGCCCTATTAAGACGTTACCCTGAAAAAGGAGCAACCTGCTTTTGCCTACTGTGAACATTAGAAATAGGATTTAGAATTCAATCAATTATAATGCCTTGAAGGAATTCTTTTAGTTTGATATTAAAAAGACAACACAAGGATTCATTAAGATTGGTTGAATTCAAAGTAAGAATTAAAAACTATATAAAGTTCTCTTAAGATTTAACTTAAATATTTTTATATATATACAAGAAACTTCAAATATTGCTTTGCAATTAATTCCCAGTCATGGGAAATGGTGGAAATTCAGGCCCAAACCTTCCCCCCGCCCCCAAGATTCACTTCATCTGTTTTGGAAAGTTTGCTTCCTTCTATCATTGATTAAATTAGGAGTTGTAGGTTATTCAACCTCTCTGCCCATGACAGTGCAAGTATCAGACTGTAGATATATCAGTTTTCTGATCCACTACATGATTTGAATGCTCACTGGGAGGAATAGACAGAAGTCCTCACAATATAGTCACCTGGATGGTTTCTGCTCTTCCTTGTTGTTGTTGTTACATGCCATCGAGTCATCTCCAACTCACAATGACCCTATGTACAGCAAAATGAAACACTGCCCAGTCCTGTGCCAGCTCCATGATCCTTATTGTACCTGAGCCCATCACTGTAGTCACTGTATCAATCCATCTTGTTGAGGTCCTTCCCTTTTTTTTTGACACTCCACTTTATCATGCATGATATCCTTCTCTATGGAATGTCCTCTTCTTACAGCATGACCAAATTAGGTGAGACCAAGTCTGCCCATTCTCGCTTCCAAGGAGCATTCTGGTTGTACTTCCTCCAGGACAAATTTGTTAATTCTTTTTTTTTTTTTTTTTAGTGCCTAAGGCATTTGACTATTAACCAGAAGGCTGGTGGTTCAATTCCACCAGCCACTCCTTGCAAGGAAGGTTGGGCAATCTACTTCTGTAATGATACCACCCCAGAAACCCAAGGAAGGGTCACTATGAGTCAGATCCAACTCCACAGCAGTGAGGTGTTTTTTTTTTTTTTTTTTTTTGGTTTTGTGGTATTTTCAGTGTTTTTCACCAACCCCACAACTCAAAAGCATAAATTCTTCTTCATTCTTCCTTATTCATTGTCCAGCTCTCACATGCACATGGGGAGATTGAAAATACAATGGCTTGTGTCAGGCACATCTTAGTCTTCAAGAAGATATACTTGCTCTTCAGCACTTGAAAGCATTTTTTTGCAGCTGATTTGTGCAGTGTTATACAACCTCTTGTGTATTGTGGTGCTGGCGAAGAATGCTGAAAGTATGATAGACTGCTAAAAGAACTAACAGATCTGTCCTGGAGGAAGTGCAGCCAGAATGCTCCTTGGAGGCAAGAATGGCCAGACTTCATCTCACCTACTTTGGTCATATTGTCAGAAGGGACCATTCCCTGGAGAAGGATTTCATGCTTGGTAAGGTGGAGGGTCGAGGAGAGAGGAGAAGGCCCTCAATGAGACGGATTGACATAGTAGCTGTGACCATGGGCTCAAATATAGTAAGGATCATGGAGCTGGCACAGGGACAAGTGGTGTTTCATTCTGCTGTGCATAAGGTTGCTATGAGTCTGACATGACTCAATGGCACCTAACAACAACAACAACAACGCACATAAAATCTTGATTGCTGTTTCCATTGGTGTTGATTATAGAACCAAGTAATATGAAGTCTTTTACAACTTCAATCTTTTCTCCATTTACCGTGATGTTGCTTATTGGTCCAGTGAAGATTTTTGTTTTCTTTATGTTGAGTTGTGATCCATACTGCAGATTGTAGTCTTCAATCTTCGTCAGTAAGTGCTTCAAGTTATCTTAACTTTCAGCAAGCAAAGTTGTGTTGGCAGCATATTGCAGCTCTTTCTGCAAACCTCTAAATTTAGTGTGACCAGGCACACTTCTTGGACCTTGCTATTCTCTATCTACACATCATCCCTTTATACTTACATCTGGTCCCATTACCATCAATATTCAAGTAACTCTTAAATTTATATCCCTTCCCCCAACATTCCTTCAGTACTCCAGATTCAAATAGCCAATTCCTATTGGGCATCTCCACTTGGACGTTAGAAAATCTTTTCCAAGTTAACATGGTTGAAACAAAATTATTGATATCCCCTGAAAAATAAAATAAAAATATAATAAATAGTCTCACCTATATTCTTCTTAAATCTCAGTTAATATTACCAGTTTTCTCTTTAATTTTATTTTAAAACATTTTCTGAATCTCAACCCCTTCTTATTACATCACTGACTACTTCCATGGCCCAAGCAAAAATTTTTCCAAGCACATTACACAAACCTCCTAACATTCTTCTTCCTACTGCTCTGTGTCAGTCCTTCCCCAGCCCACTTCCAGCCTTCACACAGTAATTAAAAACATTTGCTGGTTCTCAAACACACTAATTTGTTCTTGCTCCACATTCTTACTTTTGTTCTCCCATATATCTAGAATGCTTTTTTCATAGATACTCACTTGGCTTCTCCTTGCTCCATTTTGTATCCACAGCTGCCCATATGTCACTGCTTCAGATGGATTGCCTTTGTCCACACCTTTCATCAGTTGTCACCACCTCCCTACCCTGCTCTTCAAGTCTTACCTTAAGTTATATTATTTATTTTTATTTTTGTATTGTGTCTCCCTCACCGATGCTTCAATATACTTTGTCTTGCAAAACTCTATCTGCAGACTTCCAGCAAGATGGCGGACTAGGCAGAAGGATTGCACAGACCCTCTTCAACAAAGAAAAGGGAAACCAATTAACACAGACACAGAAGATAATCGTGGACCCCTGA
>NW_006921751.1:2881467-2888666 GCF_000298275.1 Orycteropus afer afer
AAAAAAAAAAAAAAAAACTCTATCTGCAATACATAGAGAAGTGTGTAACACAAAGAAAATGATCAGTAATATATACTGAATGTATCCATAGATCAAAGAGTCAATGAATGATAGTCATCTTCCCTAAGATCTTAAGGACTTCACAGGGCTAGGCAGAACTGTATATGGCCCACCTTCTCTGGTATTATTTACTTTGGGAAAGTGTGGTGTGTATGTGTTATCTGAGATAATTTTTTTCTCTAAGGAGGTATTCAGTGGGAGTGCAGGCCAAAAATGGCAAGTAATGAATAAGGTTTATTTTAATACTAGGGAAGAGAGAATTATCTTCTCTGTTCAAGCCTTCAGAAAACGGCTATCTTAGTAGTGGTTGTTTAGGTTACTACCTCGGAATAAATAGGTATATTCATCTAAATACAAGACCACCAATGTGACACAGCAGACTTAAGAAAGATATTAGGATTGCAAATAAGTAACAAAGCATGGGTTTTCTACCAAATTTGGTCCCAGTTACCATTTTCTCAAGTCCTACATTAATCTTCTGTATTCAAGCAACTGTGTTAATTTATACCATGGGTGTAATCTCAGCTCTTATTTGACATAAAAATTGAAGTTAAGATTTAGCAAAATTCATTAAGATTTTTGTTTCTTTTAAGTAAATACATACCGTGTGTAATGTTCCTTCTTCCCAACCACTGTTTCCATGCCAAAAGCATTACATTTCAATTCAGTGAAGCCAGTAGCTGTTTTCTATCTACCTGTTGTTATAATGGTAGAGAGATTCTGGAAGGCCAATTCATATGGGTGAAGAAATTTGGTCATTTGATGTAGCTTTGTTCTACTTTTGAGAGGCTAAATTGAATATCTACAATAAATAAATATGATTTTTTAATATAATGTTAAGATTGCATCTCTGCATAATTTGAAGCTGCAATTCTTTCTGTTCCTTACAACTTTATGCGATTCTAGGAAAGAAAATGAACACCAGCAAGCTTCATGGTGGTAGTTGTAGTAGCAGCATAAGCAGTGGTGGCAGCAGCATCAATAGCTGTAGCAACTTTTTTAGACATGATGTTATTACTCTTTTTTTATTTTTTAATAATTTAATGAAAGAGGAATGACCTTGGAGAAATGTATTTTCTAGTGTAAACAATGAAAAGGAGAGCTATTAACCTAACACAGCAGGCAATATTGACCACAGTGAGAAATTTTTTTCTCTCAGAATGCAATTCAAAGAGTTTGCTTGCTGGTGCTAGTGTCTCTTTATCAAACTAAAGAGAAAAAATAACTATACGTGTATCACACAACAGCAAAAAAGACACATTTTGATTGTTTATGCATTTTCTGCTAAGACAGCAGACTGAACATATAGAAAAGTACTCAATTCTGAATATATTCTAGAGTATTGTTTGACATAACATGACTTCTAAATAGCCTTTTTTTTTTTCTTTTTACCAGTCTCAGAGTGCAAACATGCAGTAAAATATTCAACTTTTAATATCTCAAAAATCATTGAGTAAAATGAAATCAATGCAACTGCCATTAGCCCTCTTTATCAGATGAAATATATTAATTCAAGATATGTATACCTCCCTCATGTAACTCTAGTTAGAACATTTTTTACTAAGCTTAAACCTTGGTGGAAGCTGAATTTCATACATTAAAGGATGAATAAGAAATGCATGAGTTTTATCCATAGACAGAAGAATTATATAGAGGTCTACAAAAGACATTGAAGAGATTTCTAGAAAATTATAAATTCAGCCAACCTAAAAGTATCTAGCATTTCATATTCTTAAATCCTACCTTAAGATGACACAGATGTGTAGGATACCAGTTAGTTCTGACACAGTCCAGTAATCTAATACAACTACCTGGAAGCAACAGAACAGAATAGAGCTCTGCTCATGTTTTTCATAAAATTCATTGGAAATAGATATGACAATAGAAAAAATTAGAGTAAAAACTTTGCTTATGGTCAGGCTTGGCTCAATCAGGCATTGGGTAGTTGGCCTATGAGGAATTCACACTCTTGGCATTTTTCAGACTTAATTAGTTTGGCATGGGCTATTTCATTTCCAAGCACCATGAGCATTTTCTCAATGTGCTTGGCAGAGGAATTCAGGCTCTGGCTCTCTAATAGTCCTCAGTGGTCCTTAACATATACTGCCCTGTAGATCTCAATAGACTCTTGAGCTATATAGTCATTGGAAAAATATAATAAAGAACTTATCTAGATTGCTCAATGTAAAGCCCAGTTTGGCTTCAATTATTCACTTCATTTTGTATGCCTAATATCACCTTGAAGAGAGATTTGCTGTCAGGACCTGGGGATAATTTGAAGTAGATTTTCTATTTATCAATTCCACAAAGAACCTTTCTAATAAAGTTAGATTAGCAATTCGGATGATCTTCATGCAATATAGAAAACTCTTTATATATATATATATATATATATATATATATATATAATGTTTGAAGCAGGCTTTTTTTCAGGACCACCTTAATACTAAATAAATCATATTCTTACAAAAACAAATAATAATAACTTCCTAGTAATTAGATGATTTGTGAGCTTCCTTTAAGAAAAATAATAATTTTAACTGCTGAAAATATTAAGCCAAAATGTTTCTGGTACTATTTGCAGATTTTGACTTAAAGGTTTAATTCAAGGTGAAAATTGCTTGAGGCTGCATCCTGGGAGAAATAGTTATGGTTGTTTTCATTCTTTCCCCCTAAAAAGGAAATTGGTTTTCTGAATCTACACTATTTTAACAGCAGCATAAATGTGGCTCACTACCCAGAATTCAGATGTTATATCCTATAATGAAATGGTGGGTAGAAAAGCAGTTCAAATACCAGAATGTGATGAGTAAAATAGACAAACAATGACAAATCCATCCTGGAATAATTAGTTGCTATTAAAAAATCCTGCCATTAAAAAAAATAAAAAAGCTATATTTAGAGAGCTTTAATGAATAGAGTATTGATAGAATCAAAGCTTGATCTCTTTATTACATGCCTTTGGGAAGATATAATGAATATGTTAATGTTTTACTTATTGATATGTGAAAAACAGATACCTAACAAATTATATAAACTTCAAAAATATTCATATAATATCTTCTTCAACTATATATTTGAAATATACATTTTGCTGAGTCTCAAAGGTGATATAAAAATAGACTACAATTGTACTTAAAGCTAGTTAGGATGATAATTTTACATCTTTTTTTATTAAAATCACTTTGGCGTGATTAACTTCTACCTTGAACTATACACTTCTGACAAGGGAAATTTTTTTAAAGTGAGACTAATCCAGGCTTAGTACAGGAGTATAGGGGATTAAAAATGTTCATTCTTCTTCTCTAAATAAAAAATTGGTATTCTAAGTCAAAGCTATGTCAATAGCTGCTTTTCCTGCAGTTATTGGTATGTTGAAGATAAAGAAAAAAAAGGTGACTTTAATTCTAAGTAGACCAAAGTTCAAATTCAGGTTCCATTATTTTCAGGTTGAATTTCTTTAGATAACATATTTAACTTCTTTGGATTTCATGTTTATCATTTATAAAACAAATATAATAACATCCGATTTTTAAGAGCATTGTGAGTATTTGATGAGATGAATGTGTATAAAGGTGATGAGAATAGTTTGTGGTGCATAACACATGCTGAATAAATGGTAGTTGTGTAAACACTATGGAGACTTCATAGATTTAGCTTTATTTTACAGCAAGGGAAACTGAAGCAGGTAGAGAAAGTTCCTAATACATAACAGTGAGCTCTTCAGAGGCAGAGCTGGGCCTAGAATCTGATCTCCTGATTTATTAGATTACTCATGTATTGGATACCAGGAAGACAAGATATCACAGGGATAAAACCTTTGGAGTCAAACTTAATTTCTAACCCAATACATGGGGTTAGCAAGTCATTTAACCTCTCTGAGTATTAGTTCTCTCATCTAGAAAATGGAGAAAAATATTATCTCACACAGTTGCAATAAAAATTGAAACATTAGATAACTAAGTTGTATTTAGCTGTACTCAAAGATCAACAAATGATCATGATTATTATTATTACTTACTGTTTGCTGGGTTCCATAGACATTGCTGTGCAATGCCCCAAAATGACACATTTCTCTACCTTGAATAACTGTTAGGTAAGATAACACAAAGAAAAATAATTATTGATGTTTAGCAGTGTTCTAATGATAAGTGATCTAGGTAAGAGACTCGGGTTGAAATCATGGGTAAATAGATCAGTTTATGCTGAAGTGGCAAGAAAAAGCCTCACAGAAGAGGTGGAAGTGAATTTGTGCCTTGAAGCAGAAGGAATTCATCTTACAGAACTTTAGGTTTCTTCTCTCTTCCATATCCAACAACTGCCTGGACGTGGATCCCACTCACAGTGGTCCTTCCTTGGGTTTCCAAGGTGGTATCACTACGGAAACAGATTGCTCAATCTTCCTTCCAAGGTGTGGCTGGTGGGTTTGAACCACCAGTCTTCTGGTTAGCAGTAAAGTGCCTTAGGCACTATACCACCAGCGCTCATTTGAAAAGGGGTTTAGAATGTCAGAATTACAAAAGAGAAGTCAAATTCTCAACGAAAGAATTTTTAGGGAATACAACTTTCTGGGTGAAGGCTGATGGACAAATACTTTATCTGCAATAATAATAATAATAATAATAATAAATGATAGCCACAACATAAGCTTTCTAATGTGTGTGTGTGTGTGTGTGTACATTCGCGTGGATACACATGCAAGTTCACACATTTTCATGGGTTGGTTCATTTAGCACCCAAAAATATGAATTCTTTTGTAAGCTGGTGGAATATAAATCTTAATAGATGCCTTTTCTGAAGCACAACAGGGAAAAAAAAGTCTCATAAAGCTATTTTTCAGCCACATCTCCATGGACAATTGATAGACCCATTAAAAACTCTGGCAATGTGTCTGGGTTGGTTACTGTTTTGATGTGCTTTCTGATGGAGCAGCTTGCCTTTGGCAATAATTGTAATTCAATTTATGCATCTACAAAATCATCCAATCCTACTGCCTATGCAGTCTCACAAAATAACTTTTCTATTTAGAGTTAATCAGCCTTACATTGTATGTTTTCTATTACCTCGATTCCACTGAGTCTTCCAATATCTTGCAAGCTGAACAAGTTTGCATCCAAGAAAGGAAACATATTAGAAATAAAGTGACCAAACTTGGAGCGGATAGTTGTTGTTGTTGTTGTTGTTGTTGTTATTGTTAGATGCCCTCTAGTCAGCTCTGACTCATCATGACCCTATATACAATAGAAGAAAATACTGCCAACCTCACAATCCTTGCTATACCTGAGCCCATGGTGGCAGCCACTGTATCAATCTATCTTGTTGAGGGCCTTCCCCTCCTTTTTCATTGACTCTCCACTTTACCGAGCATGATATCCTTCTCCAGGGAATGGTCCGTCCCTTCTGACAACATGACCAAAGTAGGTGGGATGAAGTCTGGCCATTCTTGCTTCCAAGGAGCATTCTGGCTGCATTTCTTCCAGGACTGATTTGTTAGTTCTTTTAGCAGTCCACGGTACTTTCAGAATTCTTCACCAACACCACAACTCAAAAGCATCAATTCTTCTTCTGTCTTCCTTATTCATTGTCCAGCTTTCACAGGCATATGAGGTGATTTAAAAACCATGGCCTGTGTTTGGCATACCTTAGGCTTCAAAAAGACATCTTTGCTCTTCAGCACTTTAAGGAGGTCCTTTGCAGCAGATTTGCCCAGTGCAGTATGCTGTCTGATTTCTTGACTGCTGTTTCCATTGGTGTTGATTGTGGAACTGAGTAATATGAAATCTTTGACCATTTCAATCTTTACTCCATTTATTGTGATGCTCCTTTTTGGTCCAGTTGTGAGGATTTTTGTTTTCTTTATGTTGAGATGTAATCCATACTGCAGACTGTAGTCTTTAATCTTTCTCAGTAAGTGCTTCAAGTCATCTTCACTTTCAGCAAGCAAGGTTGTGTTGTCTGTGCATCGCAGGTTGTTAATGAGTCTTCTTCCTCCAATCTTGATGCCACTTTCTTCTTATAGTCGAGCTTCTCAGATTATTTGCTCAGCATACTGATCGAATATGTATGGTGGAAGGATACAACCCTGACACACTCCCTTCCTGATTTTAAAGCATGCAATATTCCCTTGTTCTGTTTGAACAACAGCCTCTTGGTATAGGTTGGTTCCTTGTGAGCACAATTAAGTGTTCTGGAATTCCCATTCTCCTCAATGTTATCCATAATTTTCCATGACCCACACAATGGAATGTTTTTGCATAGTCAATAAAACACAAGTAAATATGTTTCTGGTATTCTTTCCTTTCAGCCAAGATCCATTTGACTTCAGCAATGATATCCCTTGTTCCACATCGTCTTCTGAATCCAGTTTGCATTTCTGGAAGTTCCCATACTGCTGAAACCATTTTTGAATTATCTTCAGCAAGATTTTACTTATGTGTGATATTAATGACATTGTTTGATAATTTCCACTTTCTGTGGGATCACTTTTCTTTGGAATGGGTACAAATATGGATCTCTTCCAATTAGTTGGTCAGGTTTCTGTCTTTCAAAACTCTTGGCATAGACAAGTGAGTGTCTCCAGTGCATCATCCATTTGCTGAAACATTTCAATGAGTATTCTGTCAATTCCTGGAGCCTTGTTTATCACCAATTCCTTCAGTGCAGCTTTGACTTCTTTCTTCAGTACCATTGGTTCTTGATCATATGTCAGTCACCTCCTGAAATGGATGAATATCAACCATTCCTTTTTTGATGCCAATCATAAAAATTATTGGCTCTTTTATACAATTTATGAAAATTAATGTGTGTGTGTGTGTGTGTGTGTCTGTGTTCTCCCCTCTTTGGTCTAGATAAAGAGGATGGTTTAAAATGCTAACTGTATAAACAATATATCAATAAAATAATTTTATGCATAACTTACTTCATTTTTATACCAATTTTGAAATGTAGTTGAAAAGTTTTCTCAAGTGGTGAATCTCCACAACTATCTTGAAGAGTAGTCTTAATATTTGGAAATATAAACATGAAAGAATCTTTTTTTAATTCCTCTAATGTGGGAGCTCTGGTAGCATAGTGGCTAAGACACTTGCCTGCTAACCAGACGGCTGGCGGTTCAAACCCACCAGCCACTCCTCGGAAGG
>NW_006921751.1:2888766-2915171 GCF_000298275.1 Orycteropus afer afer
TGTGTGTGTGTGTGTGTGTGTGTCTGTGTTCTCCCCTCTTTGGTCTAGATAAAGAGGATGGTTTAAAATGCTAACTGTATAAACAATATATCAATAAAATAATTTTATGCATAACTTACTTCATTTTTATACCAATTTTGAAATGTAGTTGAAAAGTTTTCTCAAGTGGTGAATCTCCACAACTATCTTGAAGAGTAGTCTTAATATTTGGAAATATAAACATGAAAGAATCTTTTTTTAATTCCTCTAATGTCTGCTTTCAGTTCTGTTCTATTCAATCTTCTGGTGCTTTGGTGTTATCTTGGGCCAATTCTATTACTTCCAGTATTTAAAAAGTTGAATATCAAGTTGTGTTAGGGTTTCATGGGCTGTCTGCTATATTTGCCACAGTGTAGTCTTGAGTTGAGACTTTGACTGACTGGCACAGGCAAGTAAAAGTTAAGACATGATCTCACTCATAAGCCCAGCTTCTCCAGGTTTGGAATAGAAAGAAGGGAGAAGAAAAGAGATGAATGTTATTTTTGAATATCTTCATTGTTTTCACTCCTTCAATGACCCTAACTTACTGGTCAATGCTTACTATATAGCTGAGTCTAAAGGTTTATTTTCCCATGGCATTGCTACATAAAATGCCATCCTTGTGCTGACAGCACTGGCATCACCTGGAAGATTGTTTGATTCTCAGACTCAAATCTGCTGGATCTGAATCTGAATTTTAACAAGACCCTGAGGTGATTTGCATGCATGTTAAAGTTTAAACGATTGTGGTTATAAGTAGTTCTTTTTTATTTCCCTTCTGTCACAGACTAAGACATTTTCAAAATGTAATAAAAATAAATTGCCAGAAAAATATTATTTTTTAAAAAAAGAAGCAAAGATATGCAAGGCACAAGCCACCATTTTATTATTTAATTGAACAGACAGACCATGATGGACTAAGTAGTACCAGACTAGTCCTACCACTAGAACATATATGAAGCAGCTGTTTTCATGTATTAGACAATACACAACATAGGCAACATAGGACTTTGAACTCTAAGAGAGGAAAAACAAACAGATGAACCTTATTATCACCCACACTTTTTGCCTAGAAGCACAGCAAAATAAAGGGAAAACCAAGCAGTACAGGGGAGTCTCACAAATCTGAGGAGTCAAAGATCAGAACTCAGCAAGACTGAAGTAATATGACATTGTTGGGCCAAATGTTGGAAAGGAGAGAGCTAAGAATAGAAAGAGTAGAAGAAATCTCTTTCAGTCTATTCATGAACACTAAGGATATATACATAAGCTGCAATTCTGTGAGGGTGAGCAAAAACCATCAGAGATCTGTAAGCTGAACAAACTCAGGGCTCAAGGAGGGCTAGGAGACCAACCAGAGTGGACAGGTCTTGTCAGTTATAGATCTAATCAAGCTCAAAAGTATAGGCTCATACTGTTCCACCTTAACAATACTTAAAAACAAGCCACAAAAGCATCAGGATGATGCAGAGTAAGTTAGGAGCCTGCTGAAACTAGATTCTGCAAGATTTAAATGAAGACAAGAACATCCAAATGCTCAAAATGTGTGATCAAAATGTGCAGCATCTAATGTGTACAAAAAAGAAACAATGTGTAATCTATGAATAGAAAAAAACTGGGCATATAGAATCAGAAATAGAAATGACAGCAAATAAAGAATATATAGCAGCTATTATGTTATGTTAGAAGCTCTGGTGGCTTAGTGCCTAAAGTATTTGACTGCTAACCAGAAGGCTAGCGGTTCAAACCCACCAGCCAGTCCTCGGAAAGAAGGTTGAGCGTTCTACTTCCACAGTGATACTACCTCGGAAACCCAAGGCGTGGTCTCTATGAGTTGGATCTGACTTGACAGCAGTGCATTGCATTTGTTTTATTATGTTATGTTAAAAAAAAAAAAAAAAAAAAACGAAGCAGTAAATCTAAGTAAGGGAGAAATTTAAAATATTTAAAAGAAAAATAGAACTTTTAGAGCTAAAATAAATACATAATCTAAAATGAAAAACTCATTGATTGTGTTGATCACTAGTTTAGATACTGCAGAAGGAAGTATCAATGAATTTGAAAGTATAACAATAAAAAGTACTCAGATTAAACCAAGGACAGAAAAATGATTGAAAAGCAAATAGAGGTTGAGTGACATATGGAAAAAATATCAGGAAAACAGAAAAAAATAATGACTGAAGAAGTATTTAATAATTGATTTAAAACTATAATTTACAGATTGAGAAACTCAATAAAACACAAGCAAAATAAACACACACAAAAGCAAACTATATCAAGACACATCATAATCACATTCTTAAAACCAGTTACAAACAGAAAAATTTTAAGTATAGCCAGAGAAAAGACACATTATATCATTATGTAAATGGAAAAGATATGAGAATAATTATAGAACTCTCTTTAAAACAGTGATATAGAGAAACCAATGATATTTAAAATGCTAGGAAAAAATACTGGGTATTGAGAATTTTAAACACAGCAAATATGAAGACAAAATAAAGACTTTTAAAGACAAACAAAAACAGAAAACTTGACACCAGAAGACCCTCACAGCAAGAAATGTTAAGTTTTCCAGGCTTAAGGAAAGTGATTCCAGATAGAAACTCAGATCTACTAAAAAAGGAAAATAAGCACAAGAAATGATAAATATTTGGGTAAATTTGGCATGGCAGCAGTGGGGTCTGACCTCCTTTAACTTCACAAGGAAGAGAATCAAGGGAACCATCAACAGTGCAAGTCTGGTTCTTATGAAGCAGAGGTCAGACACGCCACCGCCCCCTACCCTTTTGCCAGTTCTGACACTGACAGTCCCTCCCACGGCACACTCTACTTCTCTGCTGGATTCAATAATGTGTTGCAGTTAACTACACAGAACTCAGAGATAATATTCACAATTATGGGGTTTATAGGAAAGTAATAGGTTACAATTTAGGATCAGAAATCACTCAGGATGCAGTTCTTCAATAAGGACACTTCTTCTGAGCCATGCCATATGCACACTTCTCTCTGGCCTCAGCCTCTGTCCTGCTTGGGCAAGCATTAAAAGCTCTTTTAGCTCTGCCAGTGGGACCCAGAGAGGCACCCTCCACCGCCAGCAAGGCTTCTGCCTGGAGGCACTCAGCTTTTTCATTCTGTGGGCTTGGAAGCCAGCCACCTCTGTCTTATGTTGGTCCATCTGTTTTGCAGGTTCTTCTGCCTCTGCTGCCACCGTCTCTTTGTCATCTCTCTCCCATCACTCTCCCATCTCTCTGCTGTTTTGGTAAAGTGTCACAGCTCTTTCTTTCTCTGTCTCCTGGGTCAAGAAGGTCCAGCACAGATCTTGGGTCTAAGGGACATGCTCCACTATTGTCTCTATTTTCCTGATAGTAGTGAGATCTGAGATGGTTTATTCCTTTTTCCATCTCTGAGATGGTTTATTTTAAGTCTGGTGGAATGACAATATAGGCCAATCCCCATGTTAGGGTTCCATACACATTATTTACATCTTCTACCCACACAAAGGTGTCATGTACCTTATTTACATCATTAACAAGCTATCTAATCCCTTTGATGGGCCACAAACACCCTACATTTTGCATAGTCACTCCCAGTTACCTGATTAAAAAAAAAATATATATCTCACTGCCTTCCAGTCAAATCCAATTCATAGTGACCCCTCCTTGGGTTGCCAAGGAGATATCACTATGAAAGCAGATTGTCCAATCTTCCTTCTGAGGAGTGTCTGGTGGGTTTGAACCATCAGCCTTCTGGTTAACAGTCAAATGTCTTAGGCACTACACTCCCAGACCACCCCAGAGGAGCCATAGTAAGTAATTCACTGAACCACAAATTTAAGACTTTTTTTTTTTCTTATTGTTAATATCTATAAAAAGATAATTGACTGTCTAGAATGTCTAGAACAAATATAATAGGAATATATTATGAGTTTCTAATTCAGGCCATAGTAAAATATATGAATAGTACAAAAGTAAGAAAAAGAAATACGACATATGTGTTGTAAGATTCTTGAGTTATTTGTGAAATGGTATAGTATCATTGCAGGTAGACTGTGATACATTAAATATTCATATTTCAAACTTTAATGTAATCACCAAAAAATAAGACTAATTGAAAGTCAATAATGTAAATAAAATGGAACAATAAAAAATATACAATAATTCAAAAGAAAGGAGGAAAAGAAGAAAAAAATTAACAAAGAATAGGTGGAATAAGTAGGAAAAAATGTAAACACAAGTACATTATTAATTGTACTTATTTAAATGGGCTAAATACTCCAATTAAAAGAAAGAGATTAACAGATGGAAGATGGACAGATGGATGAATGAGTGGGTCTATGGATGGATAGGTGGGTGGGTGGATGGAGGGATGGAAAAAGGAAAAGATGGATGGGTAAATGGAAGATAAATGAAAGTGAGAGAAAAAGAGATTTAAAAACTGAATACAAAAGCAAGTAAAACTATATGTACTATCTCTCAAAAACAATAAAGCAAATTGGTTAAAGTGAAAAAAAATAGATAAGATCCATCATATAAACATTAATTAAAAGAAAGCTGGAATGGCTATGTAAATGTCAGAGTCAACTTTAGGTTAAGGACTGCTCTCAGCAAAAGGGCTGTACTATGAAGGCTTAATTTTGATGAAAAAAAAATGACCTATTTATCAAGATGTGTTGTTGGTAATGTTTAGATACCCATCAAGTTAGTTCTGACTCATAGCAACCCCATGTACAAGAGAACCAAGCAAACACTGCCTGGTCCTGCTCAATCCTCACAATCATTACTATGTTTGAGCCCAGTGTTAGTTACAGTCACTGTCTCAGTCCATCTCATTGGGGCTCAGTGTTGTCAAGGATTCCATTGTACTTGGATCCATAGTCAATGCTCATGGAAGTAGCAGTCAAGAAATCAAATGATGATTTATTGCATTAGGCAAATTATGGTGTTGATACAGAATATTGAATATACTATGGACTGACAGAAGAATGAACAAATCTGTCTTTGTTCTTTGAAGAAATGCAGTCAGAATTTTCCTTAGAAGTGAGGATGGTGAGACATCATCTCAGACACTGTGCTCATGCTATCAAGGTGAGGTCATCATGCTTGGTAAAGAGGCTCAGGAAAACAGAGGAAGAGCCTCAAGGAAATGAATTGACACACAACAAGTTCAAACATAGTAATGATTGTGAGGATGGTGCAGGATTGGGTAATGTGTCGTTCTGCTGTACTTGGCATCGCTATGAGTCTGAACCAACTTGACAGAGCATAAGAACAACACAAATAACATCATCATGTTTCTTACTGGTCAAGAAGATATAGTAAGCCTAAATTTCTATACACTTAAAAACACAGCTTCAATATTCATGAAGCCAAACCACTGATTAAAAAGAGAAAAGTTACCCTTATAGTTGGAGACTTCAAAATGATTTTCTCTGTGATTGATACAGTAGAAAATCAACTAACTATAACTGATTAGTAATTACTGAACATTCCATCTAACAACAGCAAATATAATTATTTTTTCAGGGACACATGAAATAGTCACCAAGAAAAATTGAAATTAGAGTATTTCATTTGATCACAACAGAATTAAATTAGAAACCAATAACAAAAGATATCTGGAAAATCCCCAGATGTTTGGAATTTAAATAATACTCTTCTAAATAATCCCTAAGTATAAGAAGAAATCAGAAGGGCTTTTAGAACATACTTTCAATTGAATCAATATTAAAATTGAGGGATTTAATAATAAAAAAAAGTAGGGCTTGTGGGAAATTTGTAACTTTATATGTATATATCAGATCTTTTGTTGCTGTTGTTGTTGTTAGGTTCTATGGAGTGAGCTCTGACTCATAACAACCCTATGTGCAACAGAACCAAACACTTCCTGCTCGTGCACTATCCCCACAACCCCCATCATGCTTGAAGCCATCACTGCAGCTAATCCATCTTGCTGAGTGTCTTCCCTTTTTTCACTGATTCACTAAGTTACTAAGCATGATATCCTTCCCCAGGGACTTGTCCCTTCTAACAAAATGATCAGAGTAGGTGAGACGAGGTCTGGCCATTTTCACTTCCAAGGAGCATTATGACTGCATTTCTTTCAAGATGGATTTGTTCATTCTTCTGGAAGTCCATGATATTTTCAGCATTCTTCTCAAAACTGACAATTCAAAGGCATCAACTGTTCTTTGGTATCCCTTATTCATTGTCCAGCTTTTACATGAATATGAGGCAATTGAACGTACTGTAGCTTATGGCAGGTAAGCTTTAGTCTTCAAAGTTACATCTTTGCTCCTTAGCACTTTAAAGTGGTCTTTTGTAGCAGATTTTCCCTATGCAATACAACTTTTTGACTGAAGATATTGAGCTTCTCCATTGTCTTTTTCCATAGATGTAGTCTATCAGATTCCTGTATATTCCATCTGGCAAGCCCCATGTGTATAGCTGTCATTCATGTTGTTGAAAAAAGTATTTGCAATGGATAAGCCTTGCAAAATTCTAAGATGCAATCTCTGGTGTCATTTCTATCATCAAGACTATATTTTCCAGCTACCAACGATTTATCTTTATTGCCAACTTTCACATTCCAATCACCAGTAATAACCAATATATCTTGATTGCACGTTTGGCCAATTTCAGACTGCAGATGTTGGTAAAAATCTTCAATTTCTCCATCTTTTGCTTTAGTGCTTGGTGCATAAATTTGAACAATAGTGTAACATTAACTTTTTTCCTTGCAGGCATATGGATATTATCCTATTACTGATAGCACTGTGCTTCAGGACAGATCTTGAAACATTCTTTTTGATAATGAATATAACACCATTCCTCTTCAATTTGTCATTCATAGCATTGTAGACTATATGATTGTATGATTCAAAATGGCCAATATGAGTCCATTTTAGCTTACTAATATTTAGGATATCCATTTTCATGAGTTCTATTTTATTTTTGACAACTTTCAACTTTCCTACATTCATACTTCTTATATTAATCTACTTCTGTAGTGATACTCCCTCAGAAACCCAAGAAGGGGTAACTGAATCAGATCAGACTTAATGGCAGTGAGTCTGTTTTTTGGTATTATTAATGGATGTTTCCAGCTCTTTTTTTGTTTTGTTTTGTTTTGTTTTTTCCATTTTGAGTCATGTCCATCAGCAAATGGAAATCCTGAAAGCTTTACTCCGTCCACATCATTAAGGTTGGTTCTACTTTGAAAAGGCAGCTCCTTTTTCAGTGGTATTTTGGATGTCTTCCAGTCTGAGAGGCTCATATTCCAGCACTATATCAGACAAATCTTTCAGAGATATTCATAAAGTTTTCAGTGGCCAATTTGTTTCAGAAGTGAATGGCCCCATCCTTCTTCCTAGTCTATCTTAGTCTGAAAGTTACACTGAAACTTGTTTACCATGGGTGACTCTGCTGGTATTTGAAATATCAGTGGCATAGCCTGCAACCTCACAGTAACATGTGAGCCACCAAAGTAAGACAAAGTGGCAGATGAGTGAATAAGATTTATCAATTCATGGAAGACTCATTAACAACCTGTGATATGCATTTGACACAAACTTGTTTGCTGAAAGTGAAGATGACTTGAAGCAACCACTGATGAAGATCAAAGACTACAGTCTTTAGTATGGATTGCACTTCAACATAAAGAAAAAAAAATCCTTAAAACTGGACCAATAAACATCATGGTAAATGGAGAAATGATTGAAGTTGTCAGGGATTTCATTTTACTTGGACCCATAATCAACCCCTGTAGAAGCAAAAGTCAAGAAATCCGACATGTTATTGCACTGGGAAAATTTACTGCAAAAGACCTTTTTAAAATGTGAAAGAGCAAAGATATCACTTTGAAGATTAAAGTGCTCCTAATCTAAGCAGTGGTATTTTCATTTGCCTTATATGTGTATGCAAACAGGACAATGAAGAAGGAAGACCTAAGAGGAGATGATGCCTTTGAATTATGGTATTAGCGTAGAATACTGAAAATACCATGGACCTCCAAAAGAATGAACAAAGCAGTCTTGGAAGAAGTATAGCCATGCTCCTTGGAAACAAGAATGGCCAGACTTCATCTCACCTACTTCGGTCATATTGTCACAAGGGACCATTCCTTGGAGAACAGTAACATGCTTGGTAAAGTGGAGGGTTAGTGAAAAAGGGGAAGATCCTCATCAGGATGGATTGACACAGTGTCTGCAACATTGGGCTTAAATATAGGAAGGACTGTGATCTGGTGCGGGACTGGGCAGTGTTTCATTCTGTTGTACATATGGTCACTATGAGGCAAAGCCAACTCGACAGCACCTAACAGCAACAACAACTGGGACTCCCTTGTTCTGGACATGATATAAATGAAGAAATACTAAACATTAGGCCCAAATCTTAGTCTGAACACAAAGGACTTTTTAAAGAATATTTTTTTCACTCAAACTCAGACATAAATTTCCAGATTAACATAGTACAAATTAAGAAAAGAAGCTTTAACAACTTCTAAAAGACTGGTTTCTCTTTTTCTAAAATAGGAGTAACTTTGTTATGACAAAATGAAATCATAAGTAATTTTGATTCAAGTTTAGTAACAACAATAGGAGAAAATATTTACCAATCTGACAGAACGTAAAGAGAATATTGGACTTTTGGTGTTTCATTGTCTAGTAACTAAAATTTTCTGTTCAGAAACTTGGGAAAATCTTACTCCTGAACAATGCAGTTAGTGGGGAAGAGCCACTTTACTTTAAGTGTAAGGGTCATCTGGTATTGTTTGAAGTGATCTTCCTTTTCCAGTAATGATAGTCCTTTAACTGACCAAGATATATCTAGGCACCAGTAAAACTCAGTCAAAAGCAGTCTTCAACTAACCCTCAGAACTGGTGAAAAGATGGGTTAGGATCCAAACAATTGCAACTATATCTGCTTTAAATACCTGAAAATGCTTGTAACCTAAAACATGAAAAATTAGGAAGATCAATTTAAAAGTAGCGAAACAATTCCAAATTGTTCAGATATAGCTTTAATAAGAAGAACGTGGAACTAGAAGACCTTGATGTGAGGTTTAAATGTGTCAGTTAATATTTCTTTCATACAAGGTAAGTAATAAGCTGTCTTTTCTTGAAATTCCTATGCTGGTAAACAAGAGTTACATGTTGTTGTTGTTGTTGTTATTTGCCGTCGAGTCGGCCCCAACTCATAGAGACCCCTCCTTGGGTTTCCGAGGCAGTATCACTACGGAAGTAGGATTGCCCAACCTTCCTTCCGAGGAGTGGCTGGTGGGTTTGAACCGTCAGCCTTCTGGTTAGCAGTCAAGTGCCTTAGCCACTACACTACGAGAGCTCCTAGGAGTTACATAGTATCATTAATTTGAATATGGTATATAAAGTATAAATTGCTATGTGAGTAATATATGCACATGTACGTATTTTTTTGGAAAATGAACATTTATATAACACTTAATATCTGATGCATTTTTCTTTTTTTTTTTACAAATATAAACTCACTTAAGTCCCATATTACATATGAGGGAATCATCCAGTCCCAGAGAGGTTAAATAACTTGTCCCAAGGTCATCCAGAGTCTATGACTAGTAGAGCTGGCTTTAAAATCCAAGTAGCCAGGTTTCAGATTCTATATTGAACTAAGATTTGACTGTTTCAGAGGTGAAAACCAGTTCTTTTGGCAAGCTCCTAAATCTTCTGGTTTGCATTAAGTAAATCTTCTTTGAGTCACTGCTTTTCTTCAATATGGCCTGAGGTGCAAGTGAGGGACCAGAGGGAAAGGAAAATACGTGGAAACCAAACCCTTGGACCAAGCTATTGTTAACTCAGTAGAAAAACATAATATTTGTAAAGAATTATTTGGAAACCATTCAGACCATCAATTTCAATAGATTGCTAATTTTTAATATTTGTTCTGAGGTTCTTTGCTTGGCTACACTCTCCTTCTGCAGGGCTACTGATAGATCCACATATTAAAGTCCTTATTTAATATTTAATTATGAAAGACACAATTCCATAGGCTTTTATTATTTCTTTTTTTGAGTCTTTCAAATCTTTAATTGGCATTTTGTAGTCTTACAGATATTACACATCTATCTTAAGATAATTATTTTCATTTCTTTGAGCTATTTTGAATGTTTTACTGCTTATTGCTAGTAAACAGACACATGATTGATTTTTATAAGTTACTAACTCACTTAAGAGTTTTTTTTTTTTGGGCTACATTTTATCTTGGGAATTTCTATATAAAAATTCATGCTATCTCTATATAGGGACAGTTTAATTTCTTCCTTTCCAAATGTTATTTTCTTCCTTCCTTCTTCTCTTCCCCCTTCTCGCCTTATTGTACTGACTAGGACTTTCAGTATTATGTTGAAGAGAAAAGTTGAGAACAAACATCTGTACCTTATTTCCAAACTTTAGAAGAAAATATTTTACCATTAAGTATAATGTTAGCAGTACATATTTTATGGATTTTTTTACTAAGTTAAAAGGCAGTTTCCTTCTATTCCTGGTTAGGAGATGGTGTGTTTGTTCATTTGTTTCAATCATGAATAGATATTGAAGTCTATGAAGTGCTTTTTCTGCATCTATTCATATGATTGCATGGCTTTTATTTCCTTTAGTGTGTTGTTGTTGTTGTTATGTGCCGTCGAATCGGCCCCAACTCATAGCAACCCCTCCTTGGGTTGCCAAGTCAGTTATCACTGCGGATGTAGATTGCCCAACCTTCCTTCTGAGGAGTGGCTGGTGGGTTTGAACCACTGGCCTTCTGGTTAGCAGTCAAGTGCCTTCGGCACTATGCTACCAGAGCTCCTTAGTGTGTTAGTATGGTGGATTATAATGGTTGATTTTAGAATGTTGAATCAGTTTTACGTTTCTTGTAAAAATCCTAGTTGGAGGTTATGTTTTGATGTTATACATGTATTCTAGAATGAATTTGCTGATATTTTGCTATGCATATTTCATCCATGTTCCTAAAGGATATTAGTCTGTATATTCATTGCATTGAGTGTATTCACAGTAATGCTTTTCTCATAAAATGAGTTGGAAAATGTTTCCTTCTCTTCTGTTTTCTGAAAGAGATTGTATAGAACTGATGTTAGTTTTTAAATGTTTGATGCAATTAAATGAAACTATTTGGGCTAAAGTTTTCTTTTAAAAGATTTTTAACTACAAAATCAGTTTATTTAAGAGATATAGGTATCTATTCTTCTAAGTGAGTTGTGTCATTATGTGTCTCAAAAGGGAATTTATCCATTGCTTCATCATTTTCAACTTTATGTGCAAAGAGATTTTGGTGGTTGCTGTTGTTAGGTGCTGTCCAATTGGTTCTCATTCATAGCAACTCTTTGTACAATATAACTAAACACTGCCTGGCCCAGTGCCAACCTCACAACAATTGCTATGTTTAAGCCCATTGTTGCAGCCACTTTGCTGATTCATTTCAATGATGGTCTTCTTTTTCATTGACCTTCTGCTTTACTAAGCATGGTGGGTCCAGGGACTGATTCCTTCTGATAACATGTCCAAAGTACATGAGACAAAGTCTTGCCATCCTCCCTTTTAAGGAACATTCTGGCTTTACTTCTTCTAAGACAGATTTGTGCATTCTTCTGCCAGTGCACAGTATATTCAATATTCTTCGCTAGCACCATAATTTAAAGGCATCAATTCTTCTTCAGTCATCATTATTCATTGTCTAGCTTTCATATATATGTTGTTGTTGTTATGTGCCGTCGAGTCGGATCTGACTCACAGTGACTCATCTTTGGGTTTCCAAGGTGGTATCACTACAGAAGTAGATTGCCCAACCTTCCTTCCGAGGAGTGGCTGGTAGGTTTGAATCGCCAGCCTTCTGGTTAGCAGTCAAGTGCCTTAGGCACTGTGCTACCATGGCTCCTTCATATATATGTGTATATATAAAATAAAATAAAATAAAAAGCCTCAGTGTTGTGGAGTCGGATCCAATTCATAGCGACCCCCTTGGGTTTCTAAGGTGGTATCACTATGGAAGTAGATTGCCCAACCTTCCTTCTGAGGAGTGACTGCTGGATTTGAACTGCCAGCCTTCTGGTTAGCAGTCAAATGCCTTAGGCACTACACCACCAGAGCTCCCATTTATATATAAACCAATTAAAATCACTGTGGCTTGGGTTAGGTGCATCTTGTTGTTATTGTTATATACCATCGAGTCGGCCCCGACTCATAGCGGCCCCGACTCATAGCGACCCCTCCTTGGGTTTCTGAGGCAGTATTACTACGGAAGTAGGATTGCCCAACCTTCCTTCCGAGGAGTGGCTGGTGGGTTTGAAGTGCCAGCCTTCTGGTTAGCAGTCAAGTGCCTTAGGCACTATGCTACCAGAGGCTCCTGGGTGCATCTTAGTCCTCAAAATGATATGCTTTGGAGCACTTCAAAGAGACATTTTGCAGCATATTTTCCCAAGACAATACACTGTGTGATTTTCTGACTGTTGCTCAATGGGTGCTGATTGTAGATCCAAGTAAATGAAATTCTTAACAAAGCAAATATGTTCTTTGTTTGAGATGATGTTGCATATTGATCCAGTTCTGAGGAATCTTATTTTCTTTATGTTGAACTGTAATCCATACTGAAGGCTAAACTCTTTGATCTTCATCACTAAGAGTTTCAAGTCTTCTTCCTTTCAGCAAGTAAGGTTGTGTCCTCACAGTTTGTTAGTAAGATTTCCTCCAATCCTGATGTTGCATTCTTCTTCATATAGTCCAGCTTCTCAGATTATTTGTTCAGTATACATATTGAATAAATATGGTGAAAGGATACAACACTGATGCAAACCTTTCATGATTTTAAACCACACCTTATCCCCTTGTTCTCTTCAAGCAACTGCCTCATGATCTATTTATAGGTTCCAAATGAGCACAATTACGTGTTCTGGAATTCCCATTCTTTGCAATGTTACCCATAATCTGCTATGATCCACACAGTCAAATGCTTTTACACAGTCAAAAAGAAACAGATGTACATATTTATGGCATTCTCTGCGTTCAACCAAGATCCATCTGACATCACTAATAATATCTCTCATTCCATGTCCTCTTCTGAATCCAGCTTGAATTTCTGACATTTCCCTGTCAATGTGCTATAGCAACTATATTTGGAATATCTTCAACAAAATTTTACTTGCATGTGATATTAACAATATTTTTTTGATAATTTCTGCATTCTGTTGGATCATCTGTCTCTGGAATAGGCACACATATGGATCTCTTTCAGTCAATTGGCCAGGTAACTGTCTTCCAAATTTCTTGGCATAAATGAATGTTTCTAGCACTGCATCCATTTGTTGAAACATCTCACTGTGTATTACATCAATTGCTAGAGCCTTGTTTCTCAACAATTCCTTCAGTGCAGCTTACACTTCTTCTTTCAAAGCCATCAGTTCTTGATCATATGCTACCTCCTGAAACTGTTGAGTGTTGACAAATTCTTTTTTGTACAGTGACTGTGTATTCCTTCCATCTCAGTATTATTTTATCATTCAGTATTTTGATATAAAATCATTCAATACTGGAGTTCGAGGCTTGAATTTCTCTTTCAGCTTGAGCAATGTTAAGTGTGTTTTTCCCTTTTGGTTTTCTAACTCCAGGTCTTTGCACTTTCATTACAATAGTTTACTTTGTTTGCATGAGCCAGCCTTTTAATCCTCTATTCAGCTCTTTTACTTCATTATTTCTTCCATTCACTTTAGCTACTCTCTGTTCAAGAGAAAATTATAGAGTCTCTTCTGACATCCATTTTGGACTTTTCCTTCTCTCCTGTCTTTTTAATGACCTATTGCTCTCTTCATGTATGATGTACTTAATGTCATCCCACAATGTGTCTGGTCTTTGGCCATTAGTGTTGCATGCATCACAACTATTCCTGAGATGGTTTCTCATTTCAGGTGGGATATACTCAAGGTCATACTTTGGCTCTCAGGAACTTGTTTTAATTTTCTTCGGGTTCAACTTGAATTTGCTGTTATGTGTCATCAAGTTGGTCCTAAATCATAGTGAACTGCCATCGAGTCAGTTCGGACACATAGCAACCCCTCCTCAGGTTTCCGAGGGAGTATCTCTATCCATAGGCCTTTATTTTTAATGCAATTTAAAAAACTCACTAGTGCAGATACCACTTTTCTGTCAGTGGAGGCTTGCATGTTGGGAAGATGCTGAACAAGTTTCAGAGGAACTTCCAGCCTACTAGCAAAATTTATAGATAAACTAGCAAAGAAGAAAGATCTGGTAATCAAAAAATCAGCCATGAAAGCCTATTGATCACAACAATTTGGTCCATAACTGATTATGGGAATGGGAGAGTACTAGGCAGTGTTTCTTTCCATTGTGCATGGGATTGCCATGAGTCAGGGATCATCACCATGAAAGCCAACAACTACAATGACTATCACTCTACAGGAGTGTTATTAAGGATAACATACACCACATCACAAAGTGACACATGAAAAATTTATTTTGGAATTCAGTTCTAGGAAAATCTTTGCTGTCCTTGAGTATAAGGTATGTTTTCTTCTTTCTTATGATAAGACTTATACTCATAGCATGTCTCCTTTTTGTCCCTTGACTCCCAGAATTTGCAACTAAATCTGAGGTTATATCAAAGTGATCATTTAAGTCGTAACAGATAGCATAAATTTTGTTGCAGTCCCATCAATCCATTCTTAATTATAATTTTTGGTTGAAAATTATTAGTCTTAATTTTATTTACCATTTACCATTTCAGGAGGTAATGTATGATCAAGAACTAATGGTATGGAAGAAAGATGTCCAAGCTGTAATGAAGGAATTGTGGAAAATAAAGCTCCAGAAATTGATGAAATACCTATTGAGATGTGTTGACAGAAGGATGCAGTGGTGGAAACCCTCACTCATTTATGCTAAGAAATTTGGAAGACAGCTGCCTGGCCAACTCACTGAAAGAGATCAATGTGTGCTATTCCAAAGAACGGTGATCAACAGAATGTGGAAATTATTGAAAGACATCAATATTACACACAAGAAAAATTTTGAAAATAATTCAATAACTGTACATTAATGGGGCATTGACAGAAATTAAAGCCAGTTTCAGAAGAGAATGTGGAATGAGGGATATCATTGCTAATGTCAGATGGATCTTGGCTGAAAGCAGAGAACGAATACCAGAAAGATGTTTACCTGTGTTTTATTTACTATGCAAAGATATTTGAATGCATGGATCAGAACAAATTATGGATAACATTGTTAAGAATGGGAATATCAGAGTACTTAATTGTCCTCATGCTAATGTGTACTTAAACCAAGAAGCAGTCATTCTAACAGAACAAGGGAATACCATATGTTTTAGTATCAGGGAAAGTGTACAATGTAGTAGTCACTAAACTGAGGTTTTAGGAATACAAGGAAGAGAATGGTGAACAAGATAAAACAAATGCCTTCAAGGAGCATATATTCTGGAATATTCCAAAAATAGGTAGAACATCAGTGAGCACTGGAGAAGTCCCATCAGGAATTTAGGTTGTTTTCCCCTTCTCTTCCCACTTGCTTCTTCTCCAAGCCCTATCCTATACTGTACTATATTGTATCCCAAGACAAATAATTTCACTTCCATATTTATTTAAATAAACCCTATCACCAGACACACACACACACACACCCCTGCATATTGCATATAACACAGAGTTTATATAGAGGATTACAAAGAAAACTTCTTTAAGTAGAGAATACTCATCTTGAAATGTTTGCTGTACGGAAGGATCTAATTTAAATGGGTAATTTTAATTAATTATATTGCTTACAAGGACATTGTGGAAGAGAAATATGCTTTCATTTACTGGCAATAATTCCTAACTGACAGACCTCTGAGTATTATTTATTTATGTTATTTTTTGCTATTGAATATAGTAAGAGAGATCTCAAAGACATCTTTGAGATACATGCAGTAAGTAATAAGATATAGAAAAATTTATTCACCAAAATTCCTTTTGGGAAGAGCACTATATTAACATTTTACTCCAGTGATTCTTAACAAAGGAAGAGCATAATGACAATGACCCTTTTTAGAAGTATAGACCATATACCAACCCAAGAAATTTAGATCCAGTCATTCTGATTTGAATCCACAGTCAAGAATCATTATTCTAAACAGAGGTAGTGACAAATTCTAAAGTAGAGATGTATGGAATAAATCAAGAAAGGAATATATATATATATATATATATATATATATATATATACAAAAGTAATAAAAAATGTTTATATTTTTCTTTTATAATATAAACAGATAGGTCTAGTGATATCATAATGAGTAATGATTTCATTTGAACTCTTCCTGGTTTTTATGCTATCCATACATAACCTTATATTTGTGCAAATGAGTTTCACCATTAATTCTTTCATATGTATTTCTTGACCTCCTGTTACATGCCAAGAATACACTTGGTGCCGGGAACATAAAAAATAATAGACTATGACTCTTCTCTCAATAGAAAACATGATTTTTACCAAAAAATATGAACATTTATATTTTATTCCCCGGACTATAATGGGAACTCTGGTGGCATAGTACCTAGGTATTTGACTGCTAACCAAAAGTCTTGCTTTTCAAACCAATCAGCCACTTCTTGGAAGGAAGATTGGGCAATCTACTTCCATAGAGATACTGCCTTGGAAACCCAAGGAGGGGTCGCTATAAGTCGGCTCCGACTCCATGGCAGTGAGTTTGGTTTGGTTTTGTGTATACTTGTACGATATATCTGATTAACAGTATGTCCAAAGACTGTATAGTCTTGAAACTCTTATTATATATTCTTTAACAAAAGTTCATCCAGATGTTAATCAACATCCTTTTAGACTGTTTTAGCTTCTAAATCTTTACCACTACTTTTCTAGATTCCCAGCAGCTTTCAACTGCTAATTTTTCATTCTGTTATTGTCTTTGATCTTGACATTTCACTTGTTTCATCTTTTCTTATGGTTCTGGTCATAATGTCATGCTGTTTATTATTTCTCACTTTACATAATACTTCTGTTTCTAAGAAACAAATTTCTTCCTTCTAGTGGTAATGGTGATGCCATTTGGTTTCTGGGCGCATCACTTGTCAAGGACTTAAGAGAGGAATCATGAGGGAAAAACTGAAGACATGAATGAGCTGAGCTTTAAAGTTCTTGCTCATCTAGCACAGGATCTCAGTATATTCATAATCTGGATCAGAACAAAGAAAAAATCTTTATAAGAGGTGACAGATGTAACTGTTCCAGCACAGTACTTATACAGGCTATAAATAGCCATTAAGTATCTGTCTAACATTTATTAACATAAAGTATGTATTAATACATTAAACCAAACTCACTGCTGTCAAGTCTGTTCAACTTATAGTGACCCCTCCTTGGGCTTTTGAGGCAATATCTCTGCAGAGTAGATTGCTCAATCTTCCTTCCAAGTAGTGGCTGGTGGCTTTGAACCGCCAGACTTCTAGTTAGCAGTCAAATGCCTTAGGCATTATACCACTAAAATATATTAATAAAGTATTCAGTAATTTTTTGAAAACAATGCCTGAAACAAAATAAGTGATTAATAAATGTTAGTTGAAAGGGAGAAAAAAAAGAAGAAAGGAGGGTGTGGGGAAGAAAGGAGGGAACAAAGAAAAGATGAAACAGTACTGAACAAGAATAGAACATGAAAATCCCTTGAGACAGAACTTAACGCTTTTTCTATTAACACCTCGAAAGTTTCTCTTCCCAAACTTCACTCCACAAAAAAAAAAAGCCCTGTCATCTTACAAGACAATTCAGTTTCCAACTGTTGGGTTTCATGCCTCACCACAAGGGACTTATCGAAATACTGTATTTCTTTCATCTACATTCAATTTCTCGATGAGAAATACTGATACATGCAATTTTCTTTATTATATTTTATTAAAACCAGTAAGGTTCTAGCATCCTAACCACATTTGAGAGTCTCTTATGGATTCAAAATTATCAGCTTTCTTCCCCTCACATTTATCAATTCTTCATTCATTTATTCACCCGTCTACTCATTCAATTTGTCAGTTTGAAAACTGAGACAACAGGAGGTTCAGTGATTTGTTTGGGTGAAAGTTATGATTTCACAGGAATTTAAACCCAAGTCTCTGCTATCATGTAAGCACTCACACCTTACAATACAATGTCTTACTCAAAATTAAACTGGAAAATGTAAGAATCAATTCAATTCAATTCAATCTATTATCAGTTCTGTTCCCCTCGGTTCACCTTTTGGTCTGACAGCAGCTGTACATATAACACTTCTTTCTCTACACTAAACATCTTGAACTACATCAGATCTCACATGTTATGAAGCACAGTTCTCCAGACTGCTTAGTCTGCCCAAGACCTCAGACTCCATCTGCAAGATAAGTAGTACCCATAACACCTTCATTTCTGGGCTGCTGTCTATAAGTTTTGGGTTTTCCACACCCTCAAGAAGCCAGCCAAAATTTCAGGAGTCCCCAGGTCCTGCCTTGTTTTTGACTTGCTGGCTATAAATCGATGGGTTTACTTTACCCTCTCAGGATACTAGCCCTAAGTTCAGGGGCCACTATCCCCTTCACTTCTAACCTGCTTGCTGGCTTCTATTATCCCCTTGGGTTCTATAATTTGCTAGAAAGATTTCTAGAACTCATGGGAAGTGCTATATTTATTATTACAATTTTATAATAGTAAAAAAAGAAAAAAGCACAATTTTATAAAAGATAGAAAGCATGGCATTTGGGAGGATTCCCAACATGGAGTTGCCATGTCTCACATACATAAATGTCTTCCACCAACCGGGAATTTCACAGAGCTTCTGTGGCCAGGGCCTTTATTAGGACCTTATTTCCTAGGCATAATTGACAGAATCATGCCCCTTCTCTTTGAGGTTAGCTGATATTATGTAGTGTCCTTTCTGGTTTAGCCAACTCCTATTTCAGTCATGTCATTAGCATAAACCCTCAATTGTGGTCTGGAGGCCACATCAAAGACACTTTAATCACTGGGGAAATTCCAAGGATTTATAGTTTATCTCTCAGGAATCAAAGACAAAGACAAAATCCTTTGGGTAAACTTAAACCCCATACATTGGAAGACACACAAAATACCCAATGGTCAAAACAATGAACTTGAGCATAACAATGATTATGAAGATGTTGCAGGAGCTAGCAACATTTTTTTTCTGTTGTAAATGAGGTTACTATAGGTGAAGCCAAATCGAAGACTACTAGCAGCAACCTGAATACTTTTATTCCCATTTTCTCTATTCTAAAAACTATCATCAAAAATGAAACAAAACAAAACAAAAAAAAACTTTAAAATTTTCAGTGTTACTAAAATATAAATACTTTCATCTCCCCAGAAACATATAAGAAATTCGCACTGGCTAGAGACCAAAATGGTGCTGTGAAAATAAGAAGATTCATATTCACTTAAGCTTTTATTGTTGTTTCCTTTACAGAAAGGAAGGAGAAATGTGTGGATTTCTGAATAAAAATACTATTCTGCCCCCTAAGTAAAATAATAACATGAAGTTGAGAATCGTGACAGATTATATTTTTCCAAAGATGGATGCACTCAGACAGAGCCTATCCTGTGTGATCTTCTTACAATACAATATTAATTCTTCTCCACTGAGATGTAGGCATCTATGTTCTTTCACCTTAGACCATGGCGGGTTTTTTTTTACTGTCTCCACTAAGAGAGTGTATTAAAAATAATGCTGTACAACTTCCAAGATCAGGCAAAAAAGGGCAATTCAGCTTCCATCTCTTTCTTGAGCTGCATAACTTTGGAGTTTTGAACCACTCTGGCTATAATGAAGTTTTGATACAGAGCAGACCAAATTAACAGAGAAAAAGAAGCCCAGAGATAGCTCCTCTACACCTGAGTCAAGGAAATATGGCAAAGAACAGCTGCATAATTAACTCATTCATACATTTCCACAATTATTTATTAAATGTCAAATATATGCTAGTCATTAATGCCAGTAGTGGCTATAAAGAGGTAAGCAAACAGGCTGTCTTTGCCATTACGGATTTAAAGCCCTAGAATTGTGTGGAAAATAAGTAGGTCCATAAAAGATGTGATAGCCTAATGCAGTGGGAATTATTAAAAGGATCTGGAAAAATTCATTGTTACAGATGGTGATGGAAATATCTGGCATCTTTCCTTTATGTACTACTTTGCCAATCAAATAGTGCTGTGCACAGAAAACCACAATGTCACTCTTACAGTTTACACTAAGTAAGTAAGGTGACTCAGAATCATGCAATCAGATCCAACATTTTCTGCACATCTCTTTCTTCTCATTAAGTTATTTATAAGTGACATTGTGTTGGGGTAATATGACATTTTAGGGTGTCTTAAACCTTTGTGTCAGATTGGCCAAAAAAGTGGAACTCTAAGATGACTTTACTGTTATATGATGAATAGATGATTGTGGGAGTCCCAATCCAAATTTACTGTGCAATTTGGATTGTTTTAAACTTTCTTCATATGCAATACACTTCTCATAAATAGGAAAGCCAGAACAAGATTAGAGAAGCTTTGCACATTCTTTTTATGCAAACTTAATCCAAGTGGAGGCTCTAATACTCTTTGCTATACCATGATAAACCTCCTAACAGCTGAGAATTTTTATTGGGAGGATGAATCAAATTATTCCATTTAGATTATTTCAGCATTAAAGGATATGGCTTATTCATGCTGTAGATGATAAAGCTGTGTGGTCACATTAATGCTAAAACTGACAAATGCTATGCCAGATTTGAAAATATATAGTAAATTTTAATTAGAAGTTAATAAAATCTTGAGAAATCTCCAAAGGGTTTATCCTTATGAATGAACTTAAAACAAATTTAGAACTAATATATTAGCTAATATACAGGCAGTAATGAAGGAAAAACAGGTGACTAGTGTCCCACAAGGCACATAATTTCCACAGTGGTTTCCTTTTGAAGGTTGGCCATGGAAGCACAACTCCAGCCACCTGCAGGAGATCTTGTGTTTGTACTCAACGAAGAACAATAAGGAATGTGCTTCATTTGTCATATGAAACACTCAACTTTTCTGCTACTTTTGTCTGATGGAGATATTTGACTTTACATTTACCAACTATTTTTAGATCTGTTTGTTTCCCTCACTATTCATTTATAATCATTCTACTTTCTGCACAGATTTGTCAATGAACTTGACTGACTAGGAGATTACAGCAGGAAAATAAGCATTACTCACTGAAAAATGGGAGACTAGAGACGTTGATTATTGATTGTGCTTGCCAGAGTGACCTTTTCCTTTGAATTTCATCTTACAAGTTGCTCTAAGATGCTAAGCCACTATTACCATGGAGAAACAACCCAGCAGTAAAGGGGTTATAATGACTGCAGTAAAACATTTTTAAAATATGCTCTAAAAGAAAGATAAATCCAATGCAATTCACATAAAGCCTAATGCATTATGTACAGTCTATGCTTAATAAATGCATTACTCATAAAATATACATTCACAAGTCTTCCTTTCTTATCAATAAAGCAATCAAGCTGAGCATAAGATTTTCCAGAAATTCTGCACCCTACTATACAAAAATATAATCACATTGCTTTCTTTTTAAATCATGCTCAAGTGAAAATAAACAAAAAAATAGTTACCTTTAATATTTTATTGTACAAAGTATTTCATATTTAGCCTACTAAAAATACTGCACTTTTTTTAATCTTTCATATTTCTCAACATTGAAGAGGAAAAAACTGCAGTTTTTTACTACTAACTTAGAAACTAATCTTAAAGTATAATATCAATCAGTACTTGAGACTGGGTAGAGTTACGCTGAAGCACTCAGGGTCTTTCTGTGCTAAAAAAGACTGTATTTTTATTATCAGTAAATGGACATAATGCTAGCTCCTAACCTCTAAAGGAATTTGACTCTGTGTTTGTTTCTTTTAATATTCTTCTCCATTTGTCAGATTGAACAACCCATGTTCACTGTTTGAGATGTTAGGTATCCAAATCACATTTCTACAGCAGTTTGCTCAAAGCATTTCTTTAGCAAAGATCAAGTTTTTGTCTTCTGAATGATTAAATTGGGTGCCGGCACTGTGCTCTCCATTGCTTTACTATTTTTCATCTGGACAAAGGATCCTTTTCCTACTGAGTGTGTCCCTGCCCTGGTATTTCTCAAACCCCTTTCTATTGATAAACAGTTGATTATCAGGTTACATGAGTTCTGGTTCATTCTATTACACAGTAGCAGGTTATATACAGTACCTGAAGTGTTGATAGTATTCTTGCCATCAAAATTAAGGTTTAAGATTATGAGAATAAAGGTTTCTGTAGGGAAAACAATGTAGCAGCAGTTTTTATTTCTCCTTTCCCTCATTTCATCCTACTACAAGTTCAGATTTTGTTTATGATCATTTGCTGCACACCAGTACACACTGTGACATTTTTGTATACTTTTCTAGCAAACATGTTATTGGGAAAGGCAAGTACCAATTTACATAAGGCAAAACTTTGTATATCCTGCACATTCGTTTGTCTCTCTGACAGGCAAGAAATGTCAGGTCTCATTTTCCAATCCTTTTTAAAAAGTCTGATTCCGGTTATTTGGAAGGCTCAATAATACCATTGCCCTGTGATGGACCATATATCTTTATAAGAAAGACAGATGGCATGGATGTCTTAGTACCTCAGCTATAATGAAACACAAGGGCATCCCCCACAGACCATGGAATCCAGATCTTCATTTGTTTCTGTGAAAAAAAAAAAATGAGAGTCAAGACAGTGGGCACTTAAAAAACAGCTCGCTCCTATGTCTTCTCAGCAATAAGAGTGTCTCACAATAATGCATATGAGAATTTCAGGATAAGTATAAGAAGCAGCAGTTAACTGTGCAATGCTTTACAACTAGAGTGCTGAGACCAGACAACAACCTTAATAAGTAGAGGGGTGTTCTGGTTACCCAGTGTCACTCTGACAGAAATATACCACAAATAGGTGGCTTTAACAAACAGGCGCTTATTCCTTATGGTTTTGGAGGTTAAAAGTCCTTGTTCAAATTGCCAAGCTCTAGGGGCTAGGTGAAAGCCCTTCTACCTTGGGCTTCATCTCTTCCTCTTGCTCCCAGCCCACTGAAGATAAAGAGGTCTCTTCACTCAGGCAGCTGCTGGCTGCTGAGGCTAAGAAGTCCAAGGTCAACAAATAAAATGGAACCATCCCAATATTACCAAACAACATGGCAGACCACTAGCTCAAGTTCAGAGACAGATTGGCAGGAAACATGGCAAGCTGTTAAATGAAGACTTGGCTACATGTAGGGTCCAAGCATGCCATAAAGCTCAGGGCCATCCCAAAGCTTCTCCTCATATACTGGAAGCAGACTACATACCTAAAGCAGCTACTCAGCTGCTTGTGGCAGATTCCACCATGGAGATGACTGCCAGTCTCATCATGGGGAATAAATAAAACCAGCTGTCCAGCTACTTAAAACCAGGCTCACCCAAGTTGACATATAACCTTAACTACCACAATTCTGCCCCTTGTCAACTTGGCATCTATAAAGGTCTCTTTCATTGGGTGGCCCAAGTCTCCTAGATCATTTGAGTGGCAATCTTACTCCTTTGGCCTTGTGGGCCCTGTACCTTGGCCTCTTGGGCATGGCAGCCCTGCCACCTCACACGACCAAGCATCCCCACATTCCAGAACCAAGTTAGTGAAGGACTGACTCTTTGATACCCAGGAGGTTGCAGTGGTTCCACTCCCAGAGGCCATGTTCCTACACTCTGAGGCTAAAGCAGTTCTGCTTCCTGTTTCCTTGGTCTCTCCACTTCTGCCAATTAATGCCTGAAGGCAACCCACTCTGCCAGGAATCTTCCTGCCCAAAAGGCACTTGCCTTTCTTCATCTGTGGGCTGGCCAACCTGCTACTCCACATCATTCCAGGTCTCTTCTACCAATTAATGCCTGAAGGCAACCCATTCCAGCTGGGAGCTACCTACCCAATGCATCCAGCTTTCTCCTCTGTGGGCTGGTAAGCCTGTTGCTGTCTAATGCTGGTCTGTCGTCTCTGCTGCTGCCATCTCTCTGCTGGGGTCTCTCTGCCATGGTCTCTTTGCCAGGGTCTCAGCTTAGGGATCTTGAGTCAGGGATGCACTTCACTCCTGTTTTCATATTTTAGGTATCTCTCAGAGCAGCACCCCACTCTTCCAATACCATATTCTGTTTGACTGGGTTCTCTAGAGAAGCAAAACCAATAAAGCTTAGTTCCGACTCATAGCAACCCCTCCTTGGGTTTCTGAGGTGATATCTCTATGGAATTAGATTGCCCAACCTTTCTTCCAAGAAGTGGATGGTGGGTTTGAACTGCCATCCTTCTGATTAGCAGTCAAATGCCTTAGGTACTACATCACCAGAGTTCCTTATATAGAGAGAGTGAGAAATTTATCTTAAGAAAATGGCTCACACAGTTATAGAGGCTGGCAAGTCATAAATTCCTGGATCAAAGATCAACCTGGAGGCTTTCCCAACTCACACAACTGTAGGGGTTGGTGAGTTCAAGGTTGGTAGGCAGTATGGCTGTTGACTTCGGTGGATGAAAAATCCAAGATCACCAGGCAGAATGGTGCATTGTTTGCTCATGGATAGTTGTAGGAAGCACAAAAAGATCCAGAGCCACAGAAGGTTCCTGAATTTTCCCTAAGGAAACTCCCGTTCAACTGATTGGCTGCTCAAAGCATATATGATCTCATCATGGGAATAACCACATCACAGTTGCTTAAACCACTCAGAATCATGGTGCAGCCAAGTTGACAAAAACCTCAACTATCACAAGGGACATTTGTAGTAGATTAAAAATATAGAAGGAAAAAAGTTTTGTTTTTCACCAATGAGTAAAGAACTGCTTGGATTTCTTCCTTGAATACCATCAGTTCTTGATCATATGCAAACTTCTGAAATGGTTGAGTGTCAACCAATTATTTTTGGCAGAGTAACTCTGTGCACTACTCCTGTCTTCCTTTAATGCCTTCTGTGCCATTCAATATTTTGCCCTTAGAATCCTTCAATATTTTAACTCAAGCCTTGAATTTTATCTTTCAGCTTGAGAAATGTCAAACATATTCTTTGGCTTTCTAGCTCCAGGTCTTTGCATATTTCATTATAATACTTTACTTTGTCTTTTCAAGGTGCCCATTTTGAAATTTTCTGTTGTGCTCTTTTACTTCAAGATTTCATCTTATTCACTTTAGCTGATGTATGTTCAAGAGCAAGTTCCAGAGTGTCTTCTGATATCCAACTGAGTCTTTTCTTTCTTTCCTGCCTTTTTAATAATCTTATGGTTTCTTCATGTATGATGTCCTTAATGTCATCCCACAACTCTTCTGGTCTTCAGTCATTAGTGTTCAATGCATCAAATCTATCACTTAAATGGTCTCTAAATTCAGTTAGTATATACCCACATGAGTACTTTGGCTCTACTAGATTTATTTTAATTTTCTTCAGCTTCAACATGAACTTGCAAAGGAGCAATTGATTGTCTGATCCACAGTGAACCCCTGGCTTTGTTCTGATTGATGATATTGAGCTTCTCCATCATTTTCCATAGATACCGAATTGATTAGATTCTTATGTATTATGAAGGAGCTCTGGTAGCATAGTGGCTAAGGCACTTGCCTGCTAACCAGACGGCTGGCGGTTCAAACCCACCAGCCACTCCTCGGAAGGAAGGTTGGACAATCCTACTTCCGTAGTGATACTGCCTCGGAAACCCAAGGAGGGGTCGCTATGAGTCGGGGCCGACTCGACGGCACATAACAACAACAACAACAACAACTTATGTATTCCATCTAGTTAGGTCCAAGTGTGTGTTATTGTGGTTAGATGCTATGGAATTGGCTCCAACTCACAGCAACCATATGTACAACAGAATGAAACACTGCCAGAACCTGTTTCTCATGATCTTTGCTATGCTTGAGCTCATTGTTGCAGCCACTGTGGCAATCTATCTCATTGTGAGCCTTCCCCTTTTTCACTAACCCTCCACTTTAACAGGCATGATAGCTTTTAAGGACTGGTCCCTCCTGGCAATTGACCAAAGTATGTGTGGTTGTTAAATTTGTGTGTCAACTTGGCTGGGGATGGTTGAGTGGCTGGGCAGCTAAATGTAGTTATTCCCCATGGTGAGACTGGTGATTAACTTTATGGTGGAATCTATTGGAGCAGCTGAGCAACAGCTTTGGGTATGTGGTCTGCTTCCCATATATAAAAAGCAGCCTTGGAAATGGTCTCTAGCCTATGGCATGCTCGGACCCAGCATGTAGCCATGTTGTTGATCAGCAGCCTGCCATGCTCTGCAAACCTTGGAC
>NW_006921751.1:2923251-2924799 GCF_000298275.1 Orycteropus afer afer
AATTACTGGCATGCTGTGTGGTTTGGTAACATTGAGGCTGTGCCTTATTACTTGTCAACCTTGGGCTTGTCAGCGTCAGCAGCCAGCATCTGAGTGAAGAAGAGCCTCCATCTTCAATGGGCCGGGAGCAGGAGACAGAGCTGAAGCCCAAGGTTGAGGGACTATCACCCAGACCCTAGAGCCCAGCACTTTGAACTTGGACTTACAGCCTCCAAACTGTAAGAGAATAAACTCTTATTTGTTTAAGCCATCCCATTTGCAGTATATTCTTGTCAGAGCATGTTCTGGTTACGTAGTGCCACTCTGACAGTAATATACCACAAATGGGATGGCATTAACAAAGTTAGGTGTCATTGAGTGTCATTGAGTTGGCTACTCATAGCAACCCTATGTACAGCAGAACCAAACACTGCCCAGTCCTGCACCAGCTCCATGATCCTTGCTATACCTGAGCCCATCGTTGCAACCACTGTGTCAATCCATCATGTTGAGGCCCTTTCCCTTTTGCATTGAATCTCCACTTTACCAAGCATGATATCTTTCCCCAGGTAACGGTCCCTTCTGACAACATGACCAAAGTAGGTTAGACGAAGGCTGGCTGTTCTTGCTTCCAAGGAACATTCTGCCTGCACTTCTTCCAAGACAGATTTATTAATTCTTTTAGGAATTCGTGATACTTTCAGTATTCTTGGCCAACACCACAACTCAAAAACATAGACTCTTCTTCGGTCTTTTTTATTCATTGTCCAGTGCTCACATGCGTATGAGGTGACTGAAATTACTACGGCTTGAGTGAGATGTACCTTAGTCTTAAAGGAGATATCTTTGCTTTTCAGCATTTGAAAGAGGTCTTTTGCAGAAATTTGCCTAATCCAATATGTCATCTGACGTCTTGACTGATGCTTCCATTTGTGTTGATTGTAGAGCTAAGTAATAAGTTTTTGATAACTTCAATATTTTTTCCATTTATCATGATGCTGTTTATTGAGCCAGTTGTGAAGATTTTTGTTTTCTTTAGATCGAGTTGTAATCCATACTGCAGACAGAAGATTTCAGTCATCGTCAGTAGGTACTTAAAGTCATTCTCACTTTCAGCAAGCAAACTTGTGTCATCTGCTAATCACAGGTTTTTAATGAGTCTTCCTCCAATCTTGATGCCATATTTTTGTTTTTCCTTGTATAGTCCAGCTTCTTGAATACAGATTGAATAGGAATGTTGAAAGTATGCAACCCAGTCACACTCTCTACCTGATTTTAAACCATGCTGTAACCCCTGGCTCTTTTTGAATGGCAGCCTCCTGGTCTGTGTACATGTTCCTCATGAGTATAATTAAGTGTTCAGGAATTCCCACTCTTCCTAATGTAATGTAGAATTTGTTATGATCCACACAATCAAATGTTTTTGCATAGTCAATAAAACACATCTTTGTGGTGTTCTTTGCTTACAGCCAATATCCATCTGATATCAGCATTGATATCCCTCATTCCACATCCTCTTCTGAATCCACCTTGCATTTCTGGAAGTTCTCTGTCAATATACTGCTGCAA
>NW_006921751.1:2924899-2931268 GCF_000298275.1 Orycteropus afer afer
CTCATTCTCTCAGTGTTATCCACAATTGGTTATGATCCACACAATCAAATGCTTTTGCACAGTCAGTAAAACACAAGTAAACATCTTTGTGGTATTCTTTGCTTTGAGCCAAGATCCATCTCACATGAGCAATGATATCCCTCATTCCACATCCTCTTCTGAATCCACCTTGCATTTCTGGAAGTTCTCTGTCAATATACTGCTGCAACCATTTTTGAATTATCTTCACTAAGATTTTACTTTCATGCAATATTAATGATATTGTTAAAAAATTTCCACTGTGGGATCCCTTTCTTTGGAATGGGTGCAAATACAGATCTCTTCCTGTCAGTTGACCAAGTAGCTGTCTTCCAAATTTCTTGGTATAGCTGAGTGAGTGCCTCCAGCACAGCATCTGTTTGTTGAAATATCCCAATGGGTATACCATCAATTCCTGGAACCTTGTTTTTCACCAATTCCTTCAGTGCAGCTTCAACTTCATCCATCAGTACCACTGGTTCTTGATCATATGCCACCTCCTGAAATGGATGAACATCGACCAATTCTTTTTGGTACAATGACTCTGTGTATTCCTTCCCTCTTCTTTTACTGATGCCTATGTCATCCAATATTTTGTCCATAGAATCTTTCAATATTGAAACTCAAGGCTTAAGTTTTTTCTTCAGTTATTTCAGATTGGGAAATGCCAAGCGTGTTCTTCTCTTTTGGTTTTCTAACCCCAGTCTTTGCACATTTCAATAATTGATCTTGTCTTCTATAGCTGTTTTTTGAAATCTTCTGGTCAGCTCTTTTATTTTGTCATTTCTTACATTTGCTTTAGATACTTGCCATGCAACATGCAAGGGTAAGTTTCAGAGTCCCTTCTGACATCCATTTTGGTCTTTTCTTTCTTTTTGTCTTTTTAAAGATGTTTTGCTTTCTTCATGGATGATGTTCTTGATGTCATCCCACAATTCTGGTTTTCAGTCATTGGTGTTCATTGCATCAAATTTATTCTTTAGATGGTCTCTAAATTCAAGAGAGATATAATCAAGGTCATATTTTGACTCTCATGGACTTGTTTTAATTGTCTTCCACTTCAATTGTACTTGCATATGAGCAGTTGATAGTCTGTTCCATGATTAGCTCCTGGTCTTGTTTTGGCTGAAGATATTGAGCTTCTCCATCTCCTCGTGCCACAGATGTAGTCAGTCAAATTCCTATGTACTTCATATGGTGAAGTTCATATGTACAGCTGTCATTTGTCTTGTTGAAAAAAGGGTATTTGCAATGACTAAGTTGTTGGTCCTGCAAAATTCTATTATGTGATCACCAGCATTATTTCTATCATGAAGGCCAAGTTTTCCAACTACCAGTGATTCTTCTTTGTTTCCAACTTTTGCATTCCAATCACCAGTGATATTCAACACATCTTGATTGCATGTTCAGTCAATTTCATACTGCAGAAGTTGGTAAAAATCTTCAATTTCCTCATCTTTGGCTTCAGTGGTTGATGCATAAATTTGAATAAAAGTAGTGTTAACTGGCCTTCATTATAGGTTTATGGATATTATCCTATCACTGACAGCATAGTACTCCAGGATAGATCTTGATACATTCTTTGTGATGATGAATGCTACACCATTCCTCTTCAATTTGTCATTCCTGGCATAGTAGATCATATAATTGTCTGATTCAAGATGGCCACAACCAGTCCCTTTATATCAATCTTTATGTGTTCCATTTCATTTTGACAACTTCTAATTTTCCTAGATTCCTACTTCATGCATTCCATGTTCTGATTATGAATGGATGTTTTCAGCTGTTTCTTCTCATGTTGAGTTGTGCCACATCAGCAAATATAGGTACCAAAAGCTCTACTTTATCCATATCATTAAGGTCAGCTCGACTCTGATGAAACTGCTCTTCCCCAGTCATATCTTAAGTGTCTTCCAACCTGAGGGGTTCATCTTCTGGCACTGTATTGGACAATGTTTCAGAGCTATTCATGAAGTTATCCAGTAATATATCAGTCAGTGTTTCACTAATATTCATAAGGTTTTCACTGGTCAATTCTTTGAGAAATGGATGGCCTCTTCCTTCTTCCAAGTCTATCTCAGTCTGGAAGCTTTGTTGAAACCATGGACATCCCTGCTGGCACAGCCTCCAGCCTCACAGAAACATTCAAGCCACCACAGTTCAACAAACTGACAGACAAGTTTGTCTCCCTTAGTTGTTCCAAACCTCTCCACTCACTCCCTGGGCTCTTCTAGCTGTTCCAGCCACCACTGGTTCCTACTTCCTTTCCTGGTCTCCCCTAGCTGTTCTGGCCCTCTGCTGGCTCCCACTTCCTTTCCTGGTCTCCTGTATGTATGAAGTTATAGAAATTAAAGCTACAAAACAGCATTTATCACCATTAAACTAAAATTCAAATACGTAAGTGACCATACGTTATAGATAACCTTCGTAATATACACCATATCTCTCCCAAGATTATGTTAAAAGACCCTGACAGAGGAATAAGGATATTTTCTGGGATTTCTCTGCCTATTTTCTATAAGGAGCAGGGATATCAAACATATAGAACATAGTAAAATTAGTTGGATTTAGGATTCAAAACTTTCTAATTTCTTGTAACTTCGTTGCCTAATTTATTAAAATCTTTGTGTTATAAACAAATTTAAATGATTGTTTGGTGTTATTTTTTGAGATTTCTTTTTTATATTAAAAAAATAAATAACTAAATTCAATATGGTACCCTGCATTTGATCCTAGAAATAAAAAAACAAGGTATTAGTGAAAAAATTTTTAAAAAATCCAAATAGTCTATAGTTTAGTTAAAAGTACTATGCTACTGTTAATTTCTTAGTTTTGACAAATATACCATGAATAGGTGAAAGATAACATTAGATAAATCTAATTGAAAGGCATACTATTTTTGCAACTTCCTTTTTCTTTGGAAAATCTAAAATTAGTCCAAAAATATTATTAAAAAGAAATTGGGAAATACTTGGGAAAAAAGTCTCATTGAACCAACAAGAATAATCTTAATCTCAATTTGATCAGGGGAAAAAAAAAGCAGTAGTATCTAATAAAGGAAAGAAAGAAAGAACTAAGGAAGGTAGATTAGAAAAAACGAAGTTGGAACCAAAGAAAGGTGATCCAACGGAATGTGAAAATTATTGACCCATATCATGAATATCACACACAAGTAAAATCTTGCTGAAGATAATACAAAAATGATTACAGCAGTGTATTGACAGAAAACTTTCAGAAATTCAAGCTGGACTCAGAATAGGGTATGGAACAAGGGATATTACTGCTGATGTCAGGTGTATCTTAGCAAAGAATACCAGAAAGATGGAAACAACCTAGGTGTCCATCAACTGAGGAATGGATAACCAAACTATGGTACATACACACAATGGAATACTATGCAACCCTAAAGAATAGCATAGAATCTGCAAAACATCACATAACATAGATTAACTTGGAGGACCTTATACTTAGTGAAATAAGTCAATCACAGGATGACAAATATTGTATTAGTCCATTATTGTCAAAGTCAAGGAAAGGTTTATCTATGGAAGGAAGTTTTCTTTGTTGGTTACCAGGGGTGGGGAGGGGAACACTGTTAGATGGGTAGAGATAAGTATTGATTTGGGTGAAGAGAAGAGCAATGTACCAAATGTGAGTGATCAACATGGTAACATTGAGAAAGAGGAAGACATAGAGAGGTACATGGGAGGTACAGACAACAAAGATGAACCCTTTTTCACATACAGTACTGTGTTGTCAATGAAAGAAAACATTGGTATATGGGTGGATAGATGGGTGGACAGGCTGAACTATTAGGTAGGTCTATGAAGCAAGGAGTTTACCCGAGACCATGTATAGTGTTGGCAGACAGTGGTCCTATAAGTGTATTTGTATGATCTGAATTCCCACATATATAGTAGAGCTGATAAGGGACAATGTTGTAGTCACTTCTTGGTCATAGCCAGCTACCCAGAGGGACCAAGTAGTTGAACCTGTGGGCTCGGGACCATATCCACAGGGGACAGCAAGCTCAACTGGCATAACATACTACAAAAAACATTGTTCCACCTTCTATTTTGGAGAATAGAGACTAGGATCTTAAAAGCTTGCAAACAACCATCTAGGTGCAACAATGGGTCTCTCCTTATCCACAGCAAAGAAGAATGAAGAAACCCAAAGATTCATGGATACAATTAGTCCTAGCAACTGGTACACCACACAATCCACAGCCTACATGACTATGAGACTAGAAGAACTAGATGGTGCCCAGCTACCACTGTCAACCACTTGGAGGGGGATCTACGTAGGAGATCCTGGATAGAGAGGGAAAACAATGTGGAACAAAACTCAAAATCATTAGGAAAAAATAAAGGGGGGGGGGGTACCAGGTTTACTGGTCTGATAGAGCCTGATGGAACCACGAGACGATGACCCCTAGCTGCCCTTCAGGTCTGGAATTGAACCCACATCTGTGGCTTCCAACCAAACAAAAGACAGGCATATGAGTTGAACATTTACCTGAGGTAGACACACTCCTTAGAGAGAACAATCATGGGAGAAAGAAGGGCTGTTCACATACAGGGAGACAGCTCAGGGGGCAGAGTGCATGGAGGGATGGACACAGGGAAGAGGTAACTGTTGGGAGGAAGTGGGAGGAGAGCTACTGAATTGTGGTAAACTATAGTCAATGTTGTGAGACAAAGTATATGTGACTTGCTGTATGGAAAGTGAATTTGCTCTGTAAATTTTCACTCAAATCACAATAAAAAAAATACCATAAAGATATCTACCTGTGTGTTATTGACTATGCTAAGGCATCTGACTGTGTAGATCCATACAAAATTATGGATAACATTGTGAAGACTGGGAATTCCAGAGCACTTAATTGTTCTCATGAGGAACCTGTACATAGACCAACAGGATATCATTTGAGCGAAACAAGGGGATACTGCATGGTTTAAAATCAGGAAGAGTGTATATCCGGGTTGTATCCTTTCACCATACTCATTCAATTGGTATGCTGAGCAAATAATCTGAAAAGCTGTACTATATGAAGAAGAACACAGCATCAGGTTTGGTGGAAGAACAACTAACAACTTGCTATATTCAGATGACACAACCTTGCTTGCTGAAAGTGAAGATGCCTTGAAGCACTTACTGATGAAGATCAAAGACTATAGTCTTCAGTATGGATTACACCTCAACATAAAGAAAACAAAACTCCTCACAATTGTATCAGTAAATAACATCATGATAAATGGAAAATGACTGAAGTTGTCAAAGATTTCACTTTATTTGGCTCCACATTCAACACCCATGAAAGCAGTGGTCAGAAAATTATATGTAGTATTGCACTGGGAAAATCTGCTACAAAAGTGTTAAGGAGCAGAGATGTCACTTTGAAGACTAAGGTGTGCCTGACTCAAGGCAAGGTATTTTCAATTGCCTCATATGCATGTGAAATCTTGATAATGAATAAGGAAGACCAAAGAAAAATCGATGACTTTGAACTCTGGTGTTGGCAAAGAATGCTGAAAGTACCATGGACTGCCAGAAGAATGAACAAATCTGTCCTGGAAGAAGTACAGCAGGAGTGCCCCTCAGAAGCTAGAATGGGCAGACTTTGTCTCGCCTACTTAGGTCATGTTGTCAGAAGGGGCCATTCCCCGTAGAAGGATGTCATGCTTGGGAAAGTAAAGGGTCAGTGAAGAAGAGGAAGACCCTCAACAGGATGGATTGACACATTCCCTGCAACAATGGGCTCAAGCATAGCAAGAATTGTGAGGATGGCACAGGACCAGGCAGTGTTTTGCTCTGGTGCACATAGGGTCTCTATGAGTCAGGGCTGACTCAATGGCACCTAACAACAACAACAACAATTTCCCTAAACTCTGCCTATTGTAGTTTGTTAGTACTGTTTTAGTTTCCTAGGAAACTGACAAAAATTCCACAGAGTGAGTGTCTTTAAAGAACAGAAATTTATTTTCTTAAAGTTCTGGAAGTTAGAAGTTCAAAGCAGAATCTCAGCCATGTTGATTCCTTCTGTTCTGGTTTCTTGCTGCTGCCAGCAATTCTTGGCATTTCTCTCCTGCTTATAGATATATCTGCCTTGTGGTCACATGATGTCTCTCAGCTCCCTGTGTGTCACTCCTTTTTTTATAAGGCACTACTCAGAAGGGATTAGAACTGGGACTCAAGCTACTCTGATATGGCCATGTTTGAGTGAAGTGATAACAATAGAGATTTACCCAAACCAGACCACATTTACAGGTACACAGGTTGGACTTCCTATCTTTTGGGGGGACCTATGTCAATTCATAACATCTACAAATGGTCTAGTTCCTGTATTTA
>NW_006921751.1:2931669-2939411 GCF_000298275.1 Orycteropus afer afer
ACGTAGTGCTGCTCTGACAGGAATAGACTGTAAATGGGATGGCTTTAAGAAACAGTTTATTCTCTTACAGTTTTGGAGGCTCGAAGTCTGAGTTCAAAGTACCAGGCTCTAGGGGCTGGGTGAAAGCCCCTCAATCTTGGGCTTCAGGTCTGCCTCATGCTCCTGGCCCACTGAAGCTGGAGGCATCTCAAGTAGCTGCTGACTGCTGAGGCTGACAAATCCAAGGTCAACATGTAAAAAGGCACAGTCCCATCAAACCATACGGCAAGCCATTGATTCAAGTCCATTAAAGGTCCCAAGATTGTCAGAGCATGGCAGGCTGCTGAATGAATGAATTGCAGGGTCCAAGCATGCCAAAAAGCTATAGACCATTCCCAAAGCTTCTCCTTATACATGGGAAGCAGACTACATCCTTAAAGCAGCTACTCAGCTGTTCACAGCAGATTCTACCATGGAATTGATTGTCAGTCTCATCATGGAGAGCTGCATCTACATCCAGCTGCCCAGCCACTCAACCAGGCCCAGCCAAGTTGACATAACCTTAACTACCACACTAGTTTTCCCCAGTTTAGAGATGCATCAGCTTCTGTCTTCACATGGCCTCCTTGCCCTGTGTGTGTCTCTCCATACCTGTTTTCCTTTGTAAAAAGACACTACTCAAAAGAGATTAAACCAAAAAAAAAAAAGAAACCAAACTCATTGCTGTAGGAGTTGATTCCAACTCATAGCAATCCCTCCTTGGGTTTCTGAGGCAATATCTCTACAGAAGTAGATTGCCTAGTCTTCCTTCCAAGGAGTGTCTGGTGGGTTTGAACTGTCATCCTCCTAGTTGGAAGTCAAATAATGGCTTAGGCACTATACCACTGAAGCTCCCCAAAGTGATTAAAGAACCTCCTTTGCCTATAGACCTCATTAACATGTTGTTGTTGTTATGTGCCAGTAGAGTCAGACCAACTCTAGTGACTCCTCCTTGGGTTTTCAAGGCAGTATCACTATGGAAGTAGAACTCATTAACATAACAAAGGAAAAACTCTATTTCCAAACAAGGTTACATTAACAGATGACTAGGGTTAAAAATCAGCATGTTTTTGAGACACAGTTCAATGCAAAATATGACCAAATAATGATTTATAAGGCTTAGTAAAATTTTTCTTTCAGTTTTCCTTGCAGCCTTTTCAGTCTCTAGGACTGTGCAGGAGATTGAGCACAGGAGGGACTGCCATGAAAACTATTAAACCGTATTCAGAATTACAGCTTTTGAAGCTTGGCTAAAATGAAGTCAGGCTGCTACAGACAGAAATGGGGGAAACATCCTTTCCCCATTCTGCATATTTTATCACCTGTGACCTAAAGCAGATTGCTTGTGTCTTGAGTCTTAGGAAGCTCCTCCTGAGAACAGCTCCTTGAGTTCTTTAATTACATCTCTTTTTCTCTAAGGCTCTGAACTAGTAAAAGAGGCAGGACTAGGTAACAGACACTTTACTTCTTTCATCTTACTGCTTCATCCTATTCCATTTTCCTGTCTCTCTTTCTTCCACCCCGAGGCTTTTATGAAGTATCTTTCACAGAAGCTGCCTTTTTTAGCCCATATCAACTCATGCAAAATGGAGCTGAGGATCACTGGACCAATATATTAGCCAACAGGCAAGACTCCAAATCTAGTTTTAGGCTCAGCTGGGACACCGCACAGCATCAACAAATATGGTAGGCAGCAGAAGCACAGAAGAGAGGGTGTGGATTTATTTTGCTGTGCTTTGTATGTTGAATGCTCCTCGTTCCCCTTCTAGATAGCTAGAATAAAAACATCTTTCTGTACATCTGATAAACTGTGGTAAATATATATTGTTATTTAACAATTTCAAATTTGCAAATAGAAGAAAAAAAGATTATCTTTGAAAGAATGCAGCATCTTACCTATAGTAGCTCCAGCTACAACTAACTGTACCTGTATTTTTTTTTAGCCTGCTATAGTGATGGTCCCAGGAGACAAAGCTCATTAAATGATAAAGTATATTCACATATCTGTATCTGTTAAGCAGCCCAGCCTCAGAGGACCTTTGTGAGAATTAAATGAGATGGTGTTGTGAAAATACCTGGAAACACTGAAGAGGTTTACTGTTACAAACCATTACAAGCATTGAATTATGATTTTTTTAACTCTTAAAATTGCTGAAATGGTATGATATCGTGATGTTTTAACTGGCATATGTTTGTCACCCTTTAGCTCATCATCTTTCCTTTATCTCATCACTTCAAGAGAAAGTAGTTTTAGAGAAAGATGTCAAATTCTTGGCTTTAAATATCAAAAGTCTGGTGATTTTGGTAATCCATGGTTAAAGAGTAGAAATATTTAAAATAATAAGGATAAAATATTATTTTTTATGCCTGATTTAATAAAAAGCACTCCAGGATTGGAGAAGAAAAAAAGGTGTGAGTAACTGGTCCAAGTGGTCTATGCCCATCTTCCAGACTCAGAGTCCTTGTGGATGGAAGAATGATAGAAGCCCAAGAAAAACTGGATGATCTATAGGCAGAGGGGCACTGTGCCTCGTTCCCCTTCTGTAGTCATGGGTGTCAGGAGAATAAAGACAGCTACATAGAAGTGCCCAGAGCAAATTCCCAAGGCATCTTGATGGAGCCCCATAATTCCCCAACAGGATACTGAGAGCTGCCAATGTTTTCGTTTTCTTTCTCCTGTGTGGTATGAGTTTTCAGAAGGTAACAAAAGTGAAGTTGTCCAACCTAAGGATCCTCAGTGTTGGTAGGGGAGAATTCATCTATAGATAGCAATATTACGCATCTGAGGGCTGACTTCACACCTTTGATGACTCAACATGTGGTTTGACTATCTCATGGATTCCAGCAGAGGGCAGTTCCCTCTGTCCACTGACACAACAGTAAGTTATTGCGCCAGGGCTGATAATTAGAAGAAGAAAAAAAAGGAAAGGAAAGATTCTGATTTCCTTATCACATTGAAATGATAAATAAATATATATGGAAATAACATGAAGTTGACTGAATTTACCTTTCAAATTGTAAAAAAGGGTAAAAGCTATCTTTCCTGCCATTCAAGAGTAAGGGGATATGGCTTGAAATAGAAATTAAGATCAATTGTAGGAAAAGAAAGTTATACTTTTGCACAAATCATTTTGTGACCTGTGAAAATTAATATATGCTATATTGCTATTTCAAATAAGATAACATTCCATAAAATGAGATAGTAATATTTCACTCAGAGATCCTACATTATATCTATTGCATGCATTATTTTCTATAGATTCCATCTGCACTGCTTTTGATGTTTTACTTGTGCATACATATTATCAAGTCAATTGTAAAGTTGAAAAAAAAAAACAATGAAGGAAAGTTTTCATGGCATTTACCTAATTACCACTTAGAAAGTCTTTTTTTCATGTATCTTGACAATACTAAAAAAAAAAAAAAAAAAGAAAAAATCACTCCCTCCAAAATTTATACCATTAAACTCCTTCTTTTTAGAGGTACCAAGATATAAAATAGGAAAACAAAATGCCTAGAAAAAAATAGATTTTTATTTTACTGTTATTGTTCAAAACTAGTTACTCACTCCCTCCTCCTACCTCTGTGGAAGGAGTATGCTTTTCTGCAGCACTTTGACTTCAGGGTAAGCCAAGTCAACAAAAGAATGTGAGCAGACATGAAACAAAAAGAGGCTTGCAAGTGCTTGGGAAATTGATTTTCCTTCCTTAGGCCTCCAGTATCACCATAAGAAGAGAGTCCCCTTAGCAGCTGCTGTTTCTTCAGCCTAGGCCCAAAAATAAACCCACATGGAACATATCTGAGCTCAACCCTCAAAGAGGAACCATTTGCAATTTGAAGCACTGCTGTCTAGTTGTGTTCAAACTATATCTGCTGATTGCCAAACCATCCACAGACATATGTTTTGGCACCTACATTTTGGATTTATTTGTTAAGCAGCAGTAATTGATGGTACAAGACTTTTTCCTTATTTAAATTTTATCCCACAAGGTGTAGATGGGCAGTAACTTTTCCAAAAGTGGATGGATGACTTGACCACATTTTCCTGGTAAAATAGTGGCAGATCTAGAACTTCTGATTCACACACAGACTAATGTATGCTTATGAAACCAGTTACGTCTAACTTCTTGGTCACACTTTAAATTAGACAATTATAGGCAAAGGAGAGGAGCTCTGGTAGCATAGTGCCTAAGGCACTTGACTGCTAACCAGAAGGCTGGTGGTTCAAACCCACCAGCCACTCCTCGGAAGGAAGGTTGAGCAATCTACTTCCATAGTGATATCACTTCGGAAACCCAAGGAAGGGTCGCTATGAGTCGGGTCTGATTTGAGGGCACATAACAGCAACAACAACAACAGGCAAAGGAGAATCATAGTTCATATCCTCCTCTAAAACTGTGCTTGGCCTCCAGCCAATTCTACTTCTAAAGATGGAATCCACAGACAACCATAATCCCCAGAACCTTCTAACTCCATGCTCAATAAGCTCTGGAAATAGGGTATTATCTCCCACAAAGAAGATGGACTTGCTTTTGCTTTTAAATAGTAAGATGAAAGTTTCCAATCTCCCCAACAGGGAACATTATGAATCTTTTATCAAAGCAGAAGAAGAAAGTGGGGGGAGGGGATAGAATATGCTTGTTGTCACCTTGTCCCCAAATAGGCATGTGTGGCCCTGTTTCTTGGCATGCTGTGCCTCCCTGTCTCTGAGGCCTAGCAGTATAATAAACCTAGTTACTTTTCATGGCCACCCTAACTCCTCTTTGCGGCATCATACTTGACTTATCATCCCATGAATTTGTTAGAGCACCAGAAAGTTCACAGACTTCAGATGTTATCAAAACAACACATAACAAGCAAAAACAACAATAAAAAGCAGAGCAGAAGGTTGCCTGAAATATGGGACAAAGAACTGTGTGGATTCCATGGAGATTGTTCTTTTGAACATTAATCTATCTTCAAATAGACATGACATGTTATGTTTTTTCTTGGGAATAGGATTCTACACCAACTTTTCCCTAAAATAATAAACATTCAAAGCAGAATATAGTAATTTTATGTATATTTTCTAACATAAAATAAAATACAAAGAGCAAGATGAAAATGTGTGTAATGTGGTACCTGATCATACTGTGGGTGGTGGTAAGAAATAGAAGTTGAATGTTTTAGAAACATTCAATGAATTAACAATGGCCATATTTTTAGCATAGTGCCTAAGGCACTTAACTGCTAACCAGAAGGCTGGCAGTTCAAACCAACCAGCCACTCCTCGGAAGGAAGATGGGGCAATCTACTTCCATAGTGATACTATCTCAGAAACCCAAAGAAGGGTCTCTATGAGTCGGGTATGACTCGACGGTACATAACAACAACAACAACATATGTAAGGAACTCCCATTGAAGTCAATGGGATTTTACATAAAAAATCAATGGCAAATTATGGCCCTTAATGAAAGAGGAAAATTATAATTATAACACTGCTGGTAGCATCACTATAGTTAAGGCTGAGCAGTCTTTGCCATTATCACTTATCAGGATTTAATAGCTCAGCTGTTTTCAGTCCTACTTGGCTGAAATGTGATATACAACTCATCAGGCTGGATGTAATTAGTTATTATTATTGTTATTACATAAACAAATATTTTAATCAGTGAAGTATATTTTAGTTATGAAGCATAAAGAGAATATTGTTTTCCTAGTGACAGGTGCAAGGGTGGGGAGGGAGAAGGAAAGAAGGAGACATGCTTAAAAGCAGGTAAATTGAATGTGACAGGTCTCTCAACTAGAATAACTTATTTTCCTTGAATCGTGGGCACCAGTGTGTCTTGCTATGAAACAGAATCTCCTGGGGAAGTAACACTACAGAAGACTCAGGGAAGGTCATGCACTGGCTTCTCTCAACCCACCTTTCTATTATGGGGTTAAGTGTATGTACAATGTAATTAAATGCAACATGCCACAGAGTTCCTAAATTGTCTCAGCACCACCTTGACAACATCAATCTTACTTTTCTGGGGGAAAGTGCATCATCCTTGGTTTATACATGTTTATTGTCAGGTAAGGAATATAAGGGTGTATACCTTATGTGTGGATTTTCTGACCTTAGATCAGAAAATTGTGATAGGTCACAAGAAGTGTTTTCAGGAGTAAAGCTTAAAATTAAGGTTCAAGGGGTGACCAGATTTGCTGGTCCAATAGAGCCTGGTGGAACCACTGATACTATGGCCCCTAGCTGCCTTTCAGGTCTGGAATTGAACACACACCTGTGGCTTCCAGCCAAACAAAAATCAGGCATATGAGTTGAATATTTACCTGAGATAGATACACTCCTTGGGGAGAACAATCATGGGAGAAAGAAGGGCTGCTTATGCACAGGGAGACAGTTCAGAGGGCAGAGTGCATGGAGGGATGGACACAGGGAAGAGATAACTATCAGGAGGAAGTGGGAGGGGAGCTGTTGCATTGTGGTAAATTGTGGTCAATGTCATGAGACAAAGTGTATGTGAACTGCTGCATGGAAAGTGAATTTGCTTTGTAAATTTTCACCCAAATCACAATAAAAAAAAAAAAAAAATGAAGGTCCAATATTATGCACTGCCTTAGCATCTGGTGTAATCAGGAGGTCCTCCAATGTTCTAACCTTATTTCCCTCCTCACTCCTCTTCCGTGAGTAAGCTCCACCCTCTTTATCAAAGGGACCAGGCACAAATCATGTTTATCCTCAAATAGTGGGTTTTAGTTTCCTGCCAACCCACCAAATGATTCAAATAATCCAGTCACATGCTTCTGCAGGAACCAGGAGGCATTCCACCCTCTTGATACTGCAAAGTCTGACTTTTCATAATCCCTGGTGTTTACTCTGCTCATGAGCACAACTCCTGTATGGTCCCAAGTGGTATGTAGTGCCCTTCTCCAACAGGCTGTGAGTATATGTGATTAGTAAACTCTTGTTGATCTTACCTGTCCAGTGTCAGGGGTTGTGTGTTCAGGCATCTCTATAATCCTATGATAGGAATCCTTTCCTCACCAGGGTGAATAGGAAACAAATAGATCAGCTGTGTTGCAACTGTTCCCTTCTTCTACTATATGACTGGCCCCCAGAGACCAAGGTGCAGGATTTCATGTTTACTTTACATTAAGCACAGATGATGAAACAAAAGCAGGTAAGTCTTTACTTTTTAGAATTTTTTTTTTTAGCAGCTTCTGTACTCAAAACGTCAGAATTTCCTAGCACTTGGAAGGGTCATCTGTGGCTCTTTGTATCAAAGAAATCCATTACTTTGACCTTGTGAATGGACTGTGTTGAAGGAGTGGAGTGTGAGAAGAAAAAGAAAATGTCACTTGTGGCATGTTTATTATATGTGCTTTTACACTTCACCTACTCTATCTAATTTTAATTCTCATGATAATCCTTGAATATTGCATTTTTATCCTCAATTTACATAGCAGTAAATGACATTCAAATAAACTAAGTACTTTTCTGCAGAAGGTTCAATTAGTAAGTCCAGAGATCAATTTCAAAGCCAGGTTTATGGTCTAAGGTAAGTGTTCACCTATTATTCTCTTTGCCTCCAAGTCATCACCTTCATTCCCTCCTCAATATCCTCCAGTAGGATCTCCATCTACTTTTCTTTTGTTGTTAAGTGCCGTCGAGTCGTTTCCGACTCATAGCGACCCCATGCACAGCAGAACGAAACACTGCCCGATCCCGCACCAGCCCCACA
>NW_006921751.1:2942356-2962649 GCF_000298275.1 Orycteropus afer afer
AGACTAGGAAGAAGGGAGAGGCCATCCACTTCTGAAAGAATTGGCCAGGGAAAACCTTATGAATAGCAAAGAAACTTTTCTTTTAGAGAAACTCAAACTGTCATGTCCAGCAACAACTTCCATTGTTGAACCCACTGTTGTTGTTGTTGTTATGTGCCGTCAAGTCAGCCCTGACTCATAACGACCCCTCCTTGGGTTTCCAAGGCAGTATCACTAGGGAAGTAGGATTGCCCAACCTTCCTTCCGAGGAGTGGCTGATGGGTTTGAACCGCCAGCCATCTGGTGAGCAGTCAAGTGCCTTAGCCACTATGCTACCAGAGCTCCTGTTGAACCCACTAGTCATTGTTATTTCCTCATTTTTAACAATCTGCCATAAGCATCAAACAAAATGGCCTCTTTCTTCTTCCTGAAACACTCAGCTGCACTTTCTTTTTTAGAAAGATTTAGTCCTCCACTAAAGCTCTACCTGAGATGATATTATGCCTTTAAGTTTTCTAGAAAGGCTTTCTTTATTACTACTAATTTTACTCCCCCCCCCTTTTTTTTAATGAGCATAATTAGGAAAACCAAGGAGATATTTGCATTTATTTCACATTTAGATTTACTCTCTTTTGTGCTAACAAAGTAATTTGAAGTGAGACAAAAGTGAGAATTTTATGAAATGAAAAATTACTATTTTATAACCAATATAATGGCTGTTTCTAATCTGACTCATCTCCACACACATAATTCTCATGTAACATGAATGTGCGCTGTGCAGCATTAAACACCAGTGTAATATCCATGCCAGGTAGTTGGGCAATATGATGAGGTAAAAAGACTATATTCTTTGGAGTAGACCAGGAGTGGTACATATTTACTACAAAGGACTAGGCAGTAAATATTTTGGTCTTTGTATGCTGAAGCAACAGTATAAAGACTGATTCTGGAAGGTTTTTTTTTTAAGAAGGTGATAGTTGGCTGAGAAAGAAATCATGAGCAGGAACCAATTACACAAAATTCAAGGTGCTCCTGGCAAAGTAAACCGCATGTTCAAAAGTTTCAAAGTGAAGGTACCATCAGCTGGAGTGAAAGTGGGAGTGCTCAGGACCACAATACAGCAAGAGTGTCTGGTGTAGTGTGTGAGGAGGGTGAGGTCATGGAAAGAAGTTTCTATTTTATTCTAAGGGCTGTGGGAAGAATTTGGAATGTTCTCTTTTTATTTTTTTTTTAATTTTGAATTTTCTAGGGGACGGGAGACATTTTAGAGTCCTCAAGATACTTGATCTGATCTATGTTTTTTAAAAATAAATTTGTCTACTAAACAGAATGGAAGCCAGTATCCGGATTAGGAGGCTATTACAGTCCTACTACATTAATACTAGAAGATGGATAGATTTCATATATCATTTAGATGTGGTATCATCTGGATTTGCTCACAGATTATAAAGGGAAATGAGGGAGAGGCAGGAAAAACAAACGTTTGTTTGTTTCAGCAACTATAAAAAGGGTAGTACATTTCATTAAGATGGAAGAAAATGGGAAAATAATAGGATATTTTTAAGGGGAGCCAGAAGTATATTTTGAACATGACAAGAATAAGATATTTATTAAAAATCCTTGTAATTATTGACTCAAAGTTCTCATCTGGACATATTGCATTGGACCAATCTGCTGCAAAGTATTTCTTTAAGATGGTATTAAAAAGCGAAAATGTCACCTTGAGGACTGAGGTGTCCCTGACTCGAATCATGGTATTTTCAATTGCTTCACATGCATAGGAAAGCTGGACAAAGAATAAGAAGGACAGAAGAAAAGTTGATGCCATTGGATTATGGTGTTTTTGAAGAATGTTGAATATGTCATGGACAGCCAGAAGAATGGGCACATCTTTCTTGGAAGATGTACTGCCAGAAGGTTCCTCAGAAGTGAGAATGATGAGAGTTCATTTCATGTACTTTGGACATGTGATCAGGAAGGACCACTCCCTGGAGAAGGACATCATGCTTGGTAAAGTAGAGAATCAGCGAAAAAGAGAAAAACTCTCAATAAGATGCATTGACAGAGTGGCTGCAACAATGGACTCAAACACAGCAATGATTATAAGGACAGTGCAGGACTAGGCAGTGTTTCATTCTGTTGTACATAGGGTCATTATGAGTCAGACCAACTCGACAGCACCTGACAACAATATCTCAATGGAGGTCTACATCTCAGTAGAGAAGTCAGAATTGGAGTGTGTTCATCAGCATAGATAGAAAAGAAAAGTTACGAGATTAGATGGGAACGACAGGGGAAGGAGCAAGCAAGAGAAAAGAGAATCTAAGACAGAACCTGGGGATGTTTAGAACTGATGAACTCTTGCTGACTGCGAACTAAAGTCACAGTATAACTCATGATACTAGGATTACAGAAGCAAAATAGGACAGGCGTAGACACAAGAGGGAGACAAAAACAGTAAGGAGCTGCCAAATTGTCCTTTTTTTTCATCGAGCTTCAGAGTATATCTTGACTGATTTACGCCATCTACTGGTCCTTTCAATAATTTCTCTTTCCAAATTTGCTGCTTGCTTTGGATAATTTTACAGTTTTTTGAAAGCCAGTACTCAGATTCTTTTCAATCAAATGCTCAATTTCTTCCTAAAGACACTTCTGAAACAACCTTTTTGCCCTAAAACAGGGATATTCCAACTTGAAGGCTTTGTATTTCTTTTTGAGTTTTATTTTTCTAGCAAAACTCTGCAGAAGTAATTCCTTTATTAAAAAGCACTCTTTCAGGGAAAAAAGGGAGCTCTGGTGGCATAATGCCTAATGCATTTGACTACTAACCAGAAGGCTGACAGTCCAAACCCACCAGCCACTTCACGGAACGAAGAATGGACAATCAATCTACTTCCACAAAGACTTACAATCTCGGAAATCCAAAAGGAGTCTCTGTGAATCAGAATTGACTTGATGGCAGTAAGTTTGGTTTTGGTCAGGGAAAAAAGAGCATATAGTTTCTGAGAGAGGCAAGGAAATAATTTCTAAAATTTGCTATGAATATCAGCTCTGATTTTCCTTTTGTAAAGGTGGAAACACATCTTGGAATGTCCACCTTAAAAAAAATTGTAACACTTTCCCATTTAAATTTAAATGGTTTGTGTAAACTGATTATAATCTGGAGAATAGATTTCTAGTTTTGTTTTGTTTTTTATCTATGAAGTAATTTCTGAATTATAGCAATCTAACTTTCATTTGAATGTGTATCATCACATGTCCTTATTATCTTATTTCCATTTCCCCTTTCCTTTCTCTTTTAATTTCCTCATTTGTCAGAATACTGTCTGGCTCGACTCATCAAGAGACGATAAATATCAGAGTATTTGTAATACTGTTTAAGCTAGACAGCCATTCACTGATTTCATTACTGATGATCCTCCTGTGTGTGTATAGGAATCTATTCAAGTCTCATACCTATTCAAAAATAGAAGTCATTCATTAATGAATGCAAAATTTCAAAATTAAATCCTCTCCCATTGCATGTTCCTTTCTTGACAGAACAGTGAGTCATGCTGAATCATTTCTCATTCATATGTCGTGTCTACTATACTGAAGAAGGAGAAAAATCAAGCAAGTTATTTCTGGAGCAAACACTGAGAATAACTACTAACCTGACATACCATCTTCTCTTCCTTGATGATGTGGTTATTAAGCAACTGAAGTTGACACCAGAAACAGACTATATTCAGAATACTTCTCCCAAACTCCCACAAGACCATAATGCTTTTTTTTTAACTTCTCTCTTTCAGGGAAAGACTACTGAATTTCCTGAGGATCTTGAATATCAGGAAGGACTTGAAGTCCTGTGACAGACATCAGAAAACTATGGCCTGTAAGCCAAATCTGTCTTTCCACCGGTTTTCTACACCCTGTGAGCTAAGATTTAGTTCCCAATTTTACATTTTTAAATAATTTTAAAAATGAAAAGAACTGTATTTCACAAACATGAAAATTATATGAAATTCTAGTTTGACAGCCCATAAGTAAAGTTAACTGAAACTCAATCACGCTGCTATCACAGAGTTGAAAAGTTGAAACAGACGATCATATGACTTGCAAAGCTGAAATATTTACTAACTGGCCCTCCACAGAAAAAAGTTTATGGACCCTTGCTCTAAGACCAAAATTGAGGAAGGAGAGGTAAGATGTTATAAAGTCATTGGAAGTTTAGTCAGAGATTCCAATGAATGGCTTTCTAGGAAAAATATGTTGTTGTTGTTGTTAAGTGCCATCGAGTCGTTTCCGACTCATAGTGACCCCATGCACAGCAGAACGAAACACTGCCAGATCCCGTGCCAGGCCCACAATCCCTGCTATATTTGAGCTCATCATTGCAGCCACCGTGTCAATCCATCTCGTTGAAGGCCTCCCCCTCTTTTGTTGACCCTCCACCCTACCAAGCATGACATCCTTCTCCAGGGAATGGTCCCTTCTGACAACATGACAAAAATAGGTGAGACGAAGTCTGGCCATTCTTGCTTCCAAGGAGCATTCTGGCTGCACTTCCTCCAGGACAGATCTGTTAGTTCTTTTAGCAGTCCATGGTACTTTCAGCATTCTTCACCAGCACCACAACTCAAAAGCATCAACTCTTCTTCGGTCTTCCTTATTCATTGTCCAGCTCTCACATGAATACGAGGCAATTAGAAACATCATGGCTTGTGTCAGGTGCACCTTAGTCCTCAAGGAGATATCCTTGCTCCTCAGCACTTGATACAGTTCCTTTGCAGTTGACTTTCCCAATGCTACATGTCGTCTAATGTCCTGACTGCTGCTTCCATTGGCATCGATTGTAGAACCAAGCAATGTGAATTCTTGGACAACCTCAATCTTCTCTCCATTTATTGTGATGCTGCTCATTGGTCCAGTTGTGAGGATTTTTGTTTTCTTTATATTGAGATGTAATCCATACTGCAGACTGTATTCTTCAACCTTCATCAGTAGGTGCCTTAAGTCATCCTCACTTTCAGCAAGCAAAGTTGTATCGTCTGCCTATCTCAGGTTGTTAATGATTCTTCCTCCAATCCTGATACAACGTTTTTCTTCATACAGTCCAGCTTCTCGGATTATTTGCTCAGCATAAAGATTGAATAAGTGTGGAGAAAGAATACAACCCTGATGCACTCCCTTCTTGATTTTAAACCATGTAGTGTCCCCTTGTTCTGTTCCAACGACAGCCTCCTGGTCAAGGTACAGATTCCTCATGAGTACAATCAAGTGCTCGGGAATTCCCATTCTTCTCAACGTTATCCATAATTTGTCATGATCCACACAATCAAATGCCTTTGCATAGTCAATAAAACATAAGTAAACCTCTTTCTGGTATTCTTTGCCTTGAGCCAAGATCCATCTGACAACAGCTATGATATCCCTTGTTCCACGTCCTCTTCTGAATCCGGCTTGAACCTCTGGAAGTTCTCTGTCAATATACTGCTGCAAATGTTTCTAAATTATCTTCAGTAAGATCTTACTTGTGTGCGATATTAATGATATTGTTCTATAATTTCCACATTCTGTGGGATCACCTTTCTTTGCAATGGGCACTAATATGGGTCTCTTCCAGTCAGTTGGCCAGGTAGCTGTCTTCCAAATCTCTTGGCATAACTGAGTGAGTGCCTCCAATGGGGCATCTGTTTGTTGAAATATCTCAATCAGTATGCCATCAATTCCCGGAGCCTTGTTCTTTGCCAGTTCTTTCATTGCAGCTTTGACTTCTTCCTTCATTACCATTGGTTCTAGATCATATGCCACTTCCATTTCAGGAAGTGGCATATGATCTAGAACCAATGGTAATGAAAAGTAAAGTCTCTCATCTCTGAAAATCTATTGTTCTTTCTTCCTTGTGCATTTAATCTTTTTACCATGTGGTCTCAAAACTCTTAAGTTTCCCTTACTGTTATCTCTATGTTATGTTTGTGCACCTTGAACTATACACACATACTCACAAAAAAGAGGGTGGGCTTAGCTTAGATATGTCTCCTGCAAATTTTTGTCTAATTTTCGGGTGATCTGTGGAGGTTAATACTGGGCAAAGAGTTGGAAAACACCAAGTATAGCCACATAAAATAAGCTGAAGTTGTTCAAAGAAAGGATTTTATTCATCTTGTAATATCTTATCCATTATTGTTCAGAGGGAAAAAACCAAGTAGAAAAATGAGTTACCTCTCTATGGTTCCCTTGTCCTCTAGGACCTTAGCCATGAAATTCTGAGTTCCTTGGTAGCTATGAACTCCTGTTTCTCTATCAGTACCCCAGTGAGAATGGAACAATCTTTAAGCTCCTGCTTTTATTTAGCTTTTGACCTCCAAGACTATTAATCAGCAAATTCCTCAAAGGGTGAAAGTAGTAGGAAAGCAAAGCTTACCTTCTTGTATTTTTTCTTATTTCTGGTTATCTTAGTTCTACTTCAATACTTTCAAACAGCTGCTTTTATTTATTTACTCCTTTAAAAAAAAAAAAGTACCTTTTTTTTTTTTTTTAATTGCTATTCAAGAAAAGAAGGTCTTTCTTATGCAACCTACACCTTTAAAACCAGAAATGGGACTTTTTTATTTTTTATATCTGTTTTCAAAACTAAACAATAGTCTTAAATCCTTTTTCTACTGAGATTGCCAAATGATAAATGTCTTCTTACTTTTTCCAAAAGTGTCCTTAGGCTGGAAATTCTAGGTGATGTCTTTATAGTGTTAAGTATATTTTTATTGAGAGTTAGAGGAATATATTTTACAATAGTAGAAATAGTACATTGTGCCACAGAAGATTCCAAACTGTAACCTACACTGGACAGAATTTTGTCCCAAAATGACATTTAGAAATTAGATTGCCATTAGCAGACTGTATAATCCTATTACAACTACTTATGTCTGAATTGCAATTTAGATGTCCTTGATTGTCTCTTCTAACATGTTCTCATGTGATAGTGAGCTCCAAGACAAAGTACTCAGACCCAATCGCCTGTCTCTGTATGTTTTTAATTTCAGTCATTTGAATTAATGCAACATGCACCTAAGGACATATTAGGTTCCATATGGTGTAATAAATGTGCAGTAAGACAAGGTGTTATGAATAAGATATTTTTTAAATAAATAAAATAGCTATGTTGAAGGAGGGAGCTCTGGTAGCAAAGTGCCTAAGGCACTTGACTGCTAACTAGAAGGCTGGCAGTTCAAACCCACCAGCCACTCCTCAGAAAGAAGGTTGGGCAATCTACTTCTGTAGTGATACCACCTCGGAAACCCAAGGAAAGGTCGCTATGAGTCGGGTCCAACTCGATGGCACATAACAACAACATCTTGAAGGAATTCAGTGGGAAAAAAGAAGCAAGGGAAAGGATAATTAAAATAAAGCTGTGAATATTAACTGTGTAGTTTCACTTGAGGTTTAAAATATACATAGAATAAAAGACAGATATAGACAAAAAGATGGGAGGGATTAAATAAAGGTAAAGTATTGTAATGTTCTTACATTACCCATGAAGTTGATAAAGTATTAGCTTGTGGTTGAAGCTAATAAATCAAAAATTCATGTAGTAATCTCCACCAGCCACTCCTCAGAAGGAAGATGGGGCAATCTCCTTCCATAGTGATACTGCCTCGGAAACCCAAGGAGGGGTCACTATGAGTCGGATCTGACTCAACAGCACTTAACAACAACAACAATCTCTAGGGTAACCCCTAAAGGAAAAAAACTATATATGTGTGTGTGTGTGTGTGTGTATGTGTATATATACTACCCTAAATAGTTCATTTAAGAAAAAAAAAAGAGACAATTAAAATAATAAATCAAAAAGAAGTCATAGATAAGGAAAAAGAACAAATAACAGATTGGACAAGTAACTATTGAAAGTAGCATAGTAGATTAAACAACTATATAGTAAATACTTAAACATAAAATAATTAAATATCCGGATAAAAAGACAAAGATTGTCAAATTTGTTCTTTTCTCAAAAAAAAAGCCATTATATATTCTGCTAAGATAAATGCCTTAAATGTGAAAATATTGAATGACTGAATATACAAGATAATAACAGATTACAATAAAAAGAACATTATCTCTATCGGACAAAGTGGACTGTAAGTCAATAAAGCATATTAATATTAAAGAAAGACAATTCATAATGAAAAATAATCAAGCAAGAAGATGTAACAATTCTAAGTGTATTTGTTCCTAAAACACTCAAATCATATGAAGTAAAACTGACAACTATCTATTAAAAGTAGACATATTCACATGCAAAATTAGAGATTTTGATATATTTGTGTAGGTAAGTTTGGATTTTTTGGAAAATATAATACATTTCTAAAGAATTGTTGATCAAGTAGAAATCACACTGTAAATTAGAATATATTTAGGACAGGATAAAAATGAAAAGATACATACTCGTAATTGTGGAATGCAGCTAAATATGTGCTGTGAAGGAAAGTAACAGTTTTAAATGAATACCTTAAAAAATAAAAAGGCTGAAAAAAAACTAATGTGTCTACAAAGAAACCTAGAGAGACAGAAGAAAAAAGCATCAACCTCAACTGAGAGAAAATAAAAGGAAAGAAATAATAAAAATAAAAGCAGAAATCTGTGAAACAACATCATATAAATTGAGAAAATCAACAAAACTGAAAACTGACACTTTGAACCACCACACATCTTTCAGTTTGGCATACTGTGGTGGCTTGCATGTTGCTGTGAGGCTGGAGGCTACACCACTGGTATTTCAAATGCCATCAGAGTCACCCATGATGGACAGGGTTCAGTGAAATGTCCAGACTAAGACAGAATGGGAAGAAGGACAGGGCCATCAACTTCTCAAAAAACTGGCCACTGAAAACCTTATGAATACCAATGAAACACTATCTGACATATTACTGGAAAATTTTATGAATAGCAGTGAAACATTGACTAATGTAGTGCCTGAAGATGAGCCTCTCAAGTTGGAAGGTACTCAAAATACAATTTGGGAAGAATAGCTTCCCCAAAGTAGAGTTGACCTTAATGACATGCATGGAGTAAAGCTTTTGGAACCTTCATTTGCTAATGGGGAACTACTCAAAATGGGAAGAAATAGTTCCAAACATTCACTAATAATTACACATGGAATACACAAAGTACAAATCTAGGAAAATTGGAAGCTTTTGAAAATGAAATGGCATGTATAAAGATCAATATTCTAGGCATTAGTGAGCTGAAATGGATGAGTATTGGCCATTTTGAATCAGACTATCATATGATTTACTATGCTAGGAATGACAAATTGAAGAGGAATGCCATTACATTCATCATCAAAAAGAACATTTCAAGATATATCCCAAATTACAATGCTGTCAGTGATAGGATAATATCCATATACCTGCAAGGAAGACCACTTAATACTACTATTATTCAAATTTATGCACCAAATATTAAAGCCAAACAAGAAGAAGTAGAAGATTTTTACCAGCTTCTGCAGTATGAAATTGACAAAACATGCAATCAAGATGTATTGACTATTGCTGGTGATTGGAATGCAAAATTTGGAAACAAATAAGAATCATCAGTAGTTGGAAAGTATGGCTTTGGATAGAAATGATGCCACAGATCACATGATAAAACTTTGCAAGGTCAACAATTTATTCATTGCAAATACCTTTTCTCAGCAACATAAATGGCATCCATAGAGATGGACCTCATCAGAAGGAATATACAGAAATTAGATTAACTACATCTGTGAAAATAACTGATGGAGAAGTTCAATATCATGAATCAGAACAAAGCCAGGAGCTGAGTGTGGAACAGACCATCAAGTGCTCATATGCAAGTTCAAGTTGAAGCCAAAGATAACTAAAATAAGTCCATTAGAACCAAACCACAACCTTGATTATACCCCATCTGAATTTACAGACCATATGAAGAGTAGATTTGACATGTTGGACAATTATTGAAGACCAGGCAAGTTATGAGATGACATCAAGAACATCATACATGAAGAAAGCAAATGGTCATTAAAAAGACAGGAAAGGAAGAAAAGACCAAAATTTGTGTCAGAAGAGACACTGAAACTTGTTCTTGAATGGAGAGTAGCTAAAGCAAATGCAAGAGATGACGAAATAAAAAAGCTGAACAAAAGATCTCAAAAGGCGGCTCAAGAAGACAAAGTAAAATATTATAATGAAATGTGCAAAACCAAAGGAGAACATTTCCTGAATTTCTGATGCTAGAAGAACTAAAGAAAGAATTCAGCCCAGAGATGCAGTATTGAAGGACTCTATGGGGAAAACGTTGAACAATGCAAGAAGAATTGAAATAAGATGGAAATAATTTGCAGTCACTCTTTCAAAAGAATTAGTTCACATCCAAATATTTCAGGAGGTAGCATATGATCAAGAATCAATGGTATTGAAGGAAGAACTCCAAGCTTCACTGAAGGAGTTGACTAAAACAAGGTTTCAGAAATTGATGGAATACCTATTGAGATGTTTCAACGAATGGATGCAGTGCTGGAGGTGCTTACTTATTTATGCCAATAAATTTGGAAGACAGACACATGGTCAACAGACTGGAAGTGATTGATATTTCTGCCATTCCAAAGAAAGGTAATTCAACAGAATGTGAATATTAGCAAACAGTACCATTAATGCCACATAAAAGTAAAATTTTGATGAAGATAATTCAAAAATAGTTGCAGCAGTATATTGACAACAAACTTCCAGAAATTCAAGCTGGATTCAGAAGAGGACGTGGAACAAAGGATATCATTGCTGATGTCAGTTGGCCCTTGACTGAAAGCAAACAATACCAGAAATATGTCTGTCTGTGTTTTATTGACAATGCAAACACATTTAGCTGTGTGGATAACAACATTACGAATAACATTGTGAAGAATAGGAATTCCAGAACATGTAATTGTGCTCATGAAGAACCTGTACACAGACCAAGAGGCTGTCATTCAAACAGAGCAAGGGGATACTGCATGATTTAAAATCAAGAAGGGTGTACTTCAGGGTTGAATCTTTACACCATATTTATTCAATGTTATGCTGAGCGAATAATCTGAAAAGCTGCAGTATATGAAGAATGCAGCATCAGGATCAGAGGAGAAACCATTAACAACCTGCAATATGAAGATGACACAACCTTGCTTGCTGAAACTGAAGATGACTTGAAGCACTTACTGTTGAAGATCAAAGACTACAATCTGCAGTATGGATTACACCTAAATGTAAAGAAAATTAAATTCATCACAACTGGACTAATAAGAAACATCATGATAAATGGAGAAAAGATTGCAGTTGTCAGAGATTTCATTTTACTTGGATTCACAGTCAACATGCATGGAAGCAGGAGTTAGGAAATCAAACATACTGCACTGGGCAAATCTGTTAAGAAAGACCTCTTTAAAATGTTAAGGAGCAAAGATGTCACTTTGAAGACTAAGGTGCACCTACCCCAAGCCATGGTATTTTCAATCACCTCATATATATATATACATATATATACATACATGTGACAATGACACTGGACAATGAATAAGGAAGACCGAAGAAGAGTTGAAGCATTTGAATTGTGGTGTTGGTGAAGAGTAATGAAAATTTCATGCACTGCCAGAAGAACAAATAAATCTGCCCTAGTAGAAGTGCAGCCAGAATGCTCCTTGGGGGTGAGAATAGCCAAACTTTGTCTTATCTACTTTGGTCATGCTGTCAGAAGTATCATTCCCTGGAGAAGGATACCATGCTTGGTAAAGCAGACATTCAGTGAAGAGGAAGACCCTCAACAAGATGGATTGATGCAGTGACTGCTTTGATTGTCTCCAGATTAGGCAGGATTGTGAGGATGGAGCAGGACCAGGCAATTTTTTGTTCTGTTGTACATACAGTTGCTGTGAGTTGGAGCTGACTTAATGGCACCTAACAACAACAATAATACTTTGAAATGACTGATAAGTTTGATAAACACATAGCAACCACTTTAAGGAAAAAAAATGTAAAAGGACAAAAGTACCAGTACATCACACATTAAAAAGACATTATGAGCAACTTTATTCTAATAAATTTGAATGTTTATATAAAAGAGAAATAATATGAAATGACAATTTACCAAAACTTTGGAAGGCTGAACGTTATATACATTAACATGCATCAACAAAACTACAACAAAATAGGTGCAGCTACACAAGAAGAAGTAGAAAATCTTAATAGTCCTAAATCTGTCAAATAACTTGAATCCATATTAAAACCAGCAAAGGAGCAACTTCTGGCTATTAGCAATGGTAGAATAAAATCATGTAAGAGGATCCCACCTTCAGAAAACAATTATAAAGCCCAGATAAAATATAAAAAGGAATTACCTGAAGGCAATGGAGAGTAAACAGAGGCTGATTAAATGAATTGAGGAGTTTACTCTCAGAGGAGAGGAGGGCTACAAAGTGAATTCCCTATTTCGGTGATTTTTAATTTGGGACTGACTCAACCAGAGCAGTGCCTGACAACAAAATTGACATTGGGAAAACCTGCTTTCTTTCTGACTAGAGGAGACCAAAACCCTGCTGCTGAATAGAATTGGAATCCAAGAGGGAAAAGAGAAAGAAAAATTTCCCAAAATTCTGTCTGACTCTGACATATCTCTGACTTCCCCATCTCTCTGACTGAACACAAAAGCAAAAATATACAGAATAGAATTTTAGCAGTTTTGCTAAAGAAAATCTGAATTGAGACCAGAGCTATTGCTCAAGAAAGATAAATTTTAATTAAAGCCGAGGTAGCAAAATTACCTACTAAAGAAGAGGGAGAAAGCACTCGTTAGAGCAAAATAACAAAATCTAGAGTCTCCACATCTTACATTCATAATGTCCAAGACACAAACCAAGAAAATGGAACACATCCTCAAGAGAAAAGAAAATCATTTTAATGCAACTGCAAGATGCACCTCCATGAAGTAAAGCAAAATAGCCCCCCCAATGAATAAATGAATACATAATAATATTACAGATACTTTTATTCATTGGGGGGGCCTATTTTGCTTTACTTCATGGAAGTTTATCTTGGTTGCATTAAAATGATTTTCTTTTCTCTTGAAAGTGTTCCATTTTCTTGGTTTGTATCTTGGACATTACAAATATAAGATGTGGAGACTCTTTGTTGTTGTTATGTGCCGTCGAGTTGGCCCCGACTCATAGGGACCCCTCCTTGGGTTTCCGAGGCAGTATCACTATGAAGTAGGATTGCCCAACCTTCCTTCCGAGGAGTGGCTGGTGGGTTTGAAACGCCAGCCTTCTGATTAGCAGTCAAGTGCTTTAGCCACTATGCTAGGAACAATAAAAAATGGAAATTTTAGAAGAGAAAAACAGTATTTTAAATAAAAAAAGTATAATTAGTTGGACTTAAGAGCTGGTTGGGGATGATGGAAGAAAGAGTGAGTAGACCTCAATATTGAGCAACAGGAATTTTCCAAGTGAGCAATAGAAAGAACGATTAAACGTTTTACTAAAGCTTCCAAGGGATGTTATAATACATCAAACAATCCAAGATATAGCTAATAGCAATCTCAGAAAGAAGAGAGAAAAGAGTGAGATAGAAAATATTTGAAGAAATACCAGCTAAAAATTCTCAATTATGAAGAAAGACAGAAATACACACATAAAAGATGATCAACAAACAAAAAGTCGATAAATACAAAAAAAAACTCACACAAACCATAGTCACACTGTTGAAAAACAAACATAAAAAGCAAATCTGGAAAGCAGCAAGAGAAAAATGATACATTATATACTAAGTTACAACAATCTGATTATTGCTAACTTCTCATCAGAAAATATGTGGGCCAGAAAAGAATGAGACACTATCTTTAAATTACTGAAAGAAAAAATAAAAACTGTCAACCCAGAGCATATAAAATCAAAAGATTTTCAAAATATGCTTCTAGAATGAAGGTAAAATAAATAATAATTATTTAGAAATCATTACATTTTCTAATAATTCCAAACTTATTAAAACTATTAATTCCAAACTTATTAACATTATTTAATAGGTTAAAATGTCCAACTATGCATGTGAATATGTCCACTTTTAAGATATAGTTGTCATTTTTACTTTGTACAATTTGAGGCATTGTTTGAAAAAAATAATTTCTTCAGAAAACCGAGAAAATTTATCATAGGCCAGCCTATACCACAATAAATGCTATAGAAATATCTTCAGTCTAAAGCAAAATGATGCCAGACAGAAACTTGAATCATCAAAAATATGTTGAAGAGGACTGACAATGGTAAACTTGTAGGTATATTAAAAAACCATTATTTTCCTCTTTTCTTAAAAATCGTACAAGTGTTTGAAATAGAAACTATAACCGTCTTGTGAGATTTATGATGCATGTATCATACATATTGTTGTTGTGTGCCATCGAGTCGGACCCGACTCATAGGGACCCCTCCTTGGGTTTCCGAGGCAGTATCACTACGGAAGTAGATTGCCCCATCTTCCTTCCGAGGATATAGCAAGAATAATATAATCCTGTGATTAGTAAACTATTCCAGTAAAGGTCCAGATAATATTTCAGGCTTTGTGGGCAACACACTATCTCTGTCACTATGTAGAAAAACAAACTGCACTCACTGCCATCAAGTTGATTTTGACTCTTAGTGACCTCCCTTGGTTTTCCAAGGTGGTAAATCTTTATGGAAGTAATTGCTCCATCTTCCTTCCATGGAGGAGCTGGTAGGTTTGAACCACCAACCTTCTGGTTCTTCTGGTTAGCAGTCAAATGCCTTAGGCACAGTGTCACCAGATTTCCTCGGTCACTATTTATATACATATATATTGTTGTAGTTATGTAGCAAGGAGTCGTACCCAACTCATAGTGACCCCCTCCTTGGGTTTCCAAGGTAGTATCACTACGGAAGCAGCTTGCCCAACCTTCCTTCCGAGGAGTGGCTGGTGGGTTTGAACCACCCACCTTCTGGTTAGCAGTCAAGTGCCTAGGCACTATGCTACCAGAGCTCCTATACATATATTTATATATATGTGTATGTGTGTGTGTGTGTGTATGTATATATGAAGAAAGAGAGAGAGCTCTGGTGGCGCAGTGGTTAAGTGCTAACCAGAAAGTCTGCATTTCTAACCCACCAGCTGCTCCATGGGAGAAAGATATGGCAGTCTACCTCGATAAAGATTCAGCCTTAGAAATCCTATAGCCTGCTCTACCTGTCTTATAGAGTCACTATGAGTCAGAATCAACTCAATGGTAATAGGTCAAATGTATGTGTATGTGTATTTTTATGCATATTCCTTTAAAAATGTAAAAACCAAGTTCAAGGATAACACCAAAATAGATCAGACTGGATATGGTTCATGGGCTGTACTTTGCTGACCCCTGATGGTTTCAATGGTAAATTCTATTAAAACACTTAACTAAAAAATAATATCATTCCTAAATAAAGTATTTCAGAAAATAGAAATGAGCATAATTTCTTATTTATCTAATGAGGCCAGTATTACCCTGATTTAAAAAAGAAAAAAAGATACCTTAAGAAAAAAGAATTACACACTAATATATCTCATAAACATAGACTTGGAAGTTATCTACAAAAGTTTACAAATAGAATTCACCTATATAAAATGGAAAATGATGAACCTGATTGTGATGGATATTGCACAAATACCAAAACCCATCTATCTATAGACCTAAAACAGGTATTTTTAATTGCATGTAGATGATATCTTAATAAAGCTATTGTATTTTAACTATAATTAAATATTTTAAATTTGAAAAAAAAAATAAAAGCAGACTGGGAAATGCCAGTCCCAGATGAATTGTGTCACAAATTCTTCTAAATATATTGTATGCATACTTATTTATTTATTTACTTATTTATTTTTATTTATTTAACAACAAATAGACCAAAACCAAGAAACCAAACTCAGTGCCATGGAGTCGGATCTGACTCATAGTGACCCCTCCTTGAGTTTCTGAGGTTGTGTCACTACGGAAGTAGATTGCCCAACCTTCCTTCCAAGGAGTGGCTGGTGGGTTTGAACCTCCAGTCTTCTGGTTAGCAGTCAAATGCCTTAGAATAGACAGAGGGAACATTTTCAAACTTGTTTTATGAGACTTTCACCTGCTTGACATCAATATCTGTCAAAAATAAAACCACAGAAGACAGTTATAGGCCAATGTCCCTCATGACCATTGGTCAAAAATTCTGGAAAAATGGCAAATCAAATTCAGTGATACATTAAAACAACAATATAATATTATGTGATCAAGTTGAATTTTTTCCAATAATGCAAGTTTAGTTTATCATTTGAAAGTCAATCAATGACCACTTTGAAACTAGGGATAGAAGAGGACGTCCTTAAACTGATAAAGGGGATTAAAAACAAAACCTACCACAAACATCATACTTTAACATGAAATTAAAAAGCATTCCCTTGAAATTAGGAACGAAAAAGTGATACATACTACTCTAAACCCATTGCAGCTCAGTTGATTTGACTCATAGAGACCCTAAAGAACAGAGTAGACCTGCTTCATAGGGTTTCCAAGGCTGTAATCTTTACAGAAGCATATTGACAATTTGTTCCCCTGCAGGGCTGCTGGTGAGTTTGAAACAACAACCTCCTGGTTAGCAGTTGAGTGCTTAACTACTGTGCCACTAGGGCTCTTTGTTATTGTTGTTGTTAGGTGCCTTCAAGTTGGCTACAACTCACAGTGAACCTATGTACAACAAAACCAAACACTGCCCGGTCGTGCACCATCCTTAGTATTCCTATACTTAAGCCTATCATTGCAGTCAATATGTCAATCCCATCTCATTTAAGACCTTTCCCTTTTTTTTACCAAGCATGAGATCCTTCTCCAGGAAATTGTCCCTTCTGACAACATGACCAAAGTAGGGGAGATGAAGTCTGGCCATTCTTGCTTTCAAGCATTCCAGCTACACTTATTCCAGGATAGATTTGTTCCTTCTTCTGGCAGTCCATGGTATTTTCAGCATTCTTCACCAACACCTCAATTCAAAGATATCAACTCTTTTTCAGTCTTATTCATTGTTTAGTTGTCATATGCATAAGAAGAGAGTGAAAATACCATGGTTTGGGTTAGGCACACCTTAGTCTTCGAAGTGACATCTTTGCTCTTCAACACTTTAAAGAGGTCTTTTGCAGCATATTTGCCCAGTGCAATATGACATCTGATTTCTGGACTGCTGTTGGTTGTGGTTACAATTAAAATGAAATCCCTGACAACTTCAATCTTTTCTCTATTTATCATGATGTTGCTTATTGGTCCAGTTGTAAGGATTTTTGTTTTCTTTATGTTGAGGAATAGACCATACTGAAGGTTATAATCTTTGATACATATTGAAGACTGTAGTCTTTGATTTTTATCAGTAAGTGCTTCAAGTCATCTTTATTTTCAGCAAGCAAGGTTGTGTCACCTGCTTAGTGCAGGTTGTTAATGGTTCTTCCTCCAGTCCTCCACATTCTTCTTCATATAGTCCAGTTTCTTGATTACTTGTTTAGCATACAGATAGAATAAGTATAGCAAAAGGATACAACCCTGACACATAAACTTCTTGATTTTAAACCATGCATATTCCCTTGTTTTGCTTGAATTATTGCTTCTTGGTTTATGTACAGGTTCCTCATAAGGACAGTGAAGCATTCTGGAACTCCCATTCTTCACAATGTTATCCATAGTTTGTTATGATTTTTATAGTCAAACGCTTTTGCATAATCAATAAAACACAAGTGAACACCTTTATGCTATTTTTTGCTTTCAGCCAAGAGCTGTTTGACATCAGCAATGATATCCTTCATTCCACATCCTCTTCAGCTTGAATTTCTGCTTCTACTTGAATCCAGCTTGAATTTCTGACAGTTCCTTATCAATGTATGGCTGCAACCATTTTTGAATTATCTTCAGCAAAATTTTACTTCCATATGATATTAATGATATTTTTTGATAATTTCCACATTCTGTTGGATCACCTTGCTTTGGAATGGGGACAAATATTAATCTCTGTCAGTCAGTTGGCGAGATAGCTGTCTTCCCAATTTCTTGGCATAAACAAGTAAGCACCTCCAACACTGTATCCATTTGTTGAAACATCTCAATGGATATTCCATCAACTCCTGGAGGCTTGTTTTTTACCAATTCCTTCAGTGCACCTTGGGCTTCTTCCTTCGATACCATGGCTTATTGATCATCTACTCCCTGAAATAGTTGAACATCAACCAATTCTTTTTGGTACAGTGACTCCATGTATTCCCTCCATCTTCTTTTGATGCTTTGTGTATCCTTCAACATATCGCCCTTAGAATCCTTCAAGATTTCATCTCCAGGCTTGAATATTTTCTTCAGTTCTTTCAGTTTGAGAAATGCCAAACATATTTTTCCCTTTTGGTTTTCTAATTCCAGGTGTTTGCACATTACATTACAATAATTTACTTTGGCTTCTTGAGCTGCTCTTTAAAATCTTGTTCAGCTCTTTTATATCATTTCTTCCATTTGCTTTAGTTAATTTCCATTCAAGAGCAAGTTTCAGAGTCTCATCCATTTTGGTCTTTTCTTCCTTCTTGTCTTTCTAATGACCTGCTCCTGTCTTCTTCCCCTCTCCCCCCCCCCTTCCTCTTTCTATTGTGATTTGGGTGAAAATTTACAGATCAAATTCCCTTTCCATACAATAGTTCACATACACTTTATCTCATGACATTGACTACAATTTACCCCAATGCAACAGCTCCCCTCCTACTTCCTTCCAATAGTTGCCTCTTCCCTGTGTCCATCTTTCCATGCACTGCTGCCATCTGAGGTGTCTCACTGTGCATAAACAGCCCTTCTCTCTCCCATGATTTTTCTCTCCAATGAGTGTATTTACCTTAGGTAAATGTTCAACTCATATGCCTGTCTTTTGTTTGGCTGGAAGCTACAGGTGTGGGTTCAGTTCCAGAACTGAAGGGCAACTAGGGGCCATAGTCTCAGTGGTTCCACCAGGCTCTATTGGACCAGCAAACCTGGTCCATCCCATTTTTTTTTCTCCAAATGATTTTGAGTTTTGTTCCACATTGTTCTCCCTCTGTATCAAGGATCTCCTACATTAATCCCCTTCCAAGTGGATGACAGTGGTAGCTGGACACCATCTAGTTCTTCTGGTCTCATAGTCATATAGCCTGCAAATTGGATGGTGTACCGGTCACTAGGACTAATTCTTTCCATGCATCTTTTGTTTTCTTCATTCTTCTTTGCTCTGGATGAGGGGAGACCCATCATTGCATCTACATGGTTGCTTGCAAGCTTTTAAGATCCCAGTCACTACTCGCCAAAGTAGGAGGTGGAACAATATTTTGTGTAGTAAATTATGCCAATTGAGCTCGATGTCCCATGTGACTATGGTCCCAAGCCCACCAGTTCAACTCCTTGGTTCCTCTGAGTAGCTGGCAGTGACCAAGAAGTGACTACCTTGTCCTTTGACAGCTCTACTATACACCTGGGAATTCTTACAAATCATACAAATACACTTATAAACACAAATACACTTGTCTGCCAACCCTATACATGGTCTTGGGTACACTCCCCACTTCATAGACGTACCTAACAGTTCAGCCTGTCCACCCATCTATCCATCCATATACCCATGTTTGCCTTCACTGACAATGCAGTACAGTATGTGCAAAAGGGTTCATCTTTGTTCTCTGTACCTTCCATATACTTCTCTATGTCCTTTTCTTCCTCAATGTCACCATGTTGATCACTCATATTTGATACATAGCCCTTCTCTTCACCCAAATCAATACTTATCTCTAGTTATCTAACAGTGCTCCCTCTCCTCCCTTCCCACACCTGGTAACCAAAACAGAAAATGTCCTTCGATATAGAAACCTTTCTTTGACTTTTACAATAACAGACTAATACAATATTTGTCCTTCTCTGATTGACTTATTTCACTCAGCAAAATGTCCTCCGAGTTCATCCACATTACATGGTGTTTTGCAGATTCTAGGTTATTCTTTAGAGTTGCATAGTATTCCATTATGTGTATGTACTGTAGTTTGGTTATCCATTCCTCAGTTGATTGACACATGGTCTGTTTCCATCTTTTGGCTATTGTAAATAGTGCTGTAATGGACATGGGTGTGCATATGTTTGTTCTTGTCATGGATCTCACTTCTTGTTTTTTTTTTTTTTTTTTAGGATTTGAGTGAAGATTTACGATTTACAGAGTAAATTCACTTTTCATACAGCAGTTCACATATACTTTGTCTCATGTCATTGACCAAAATTTACAATGCAGCAGCTCCCCTCC
>NW_006921751.1:2964459-2966391 GCF_000298275.1 Orycteropus afer afer
AATTTTTAGAAGGTCCCAATCATCTGGCTTCTCTTCTGCTGTTGGTGCATTTTGAATTATGCTTGGTAGTCTATTTATACCAAATATTAGGGCCCTTATGCTTGACCCTAAATTTTCCTTGAGAAACTGTATAGTTCTACGTTTCACATTTAAGTCTTTGATCCATCTGGAGTTCATTTTTGTGTGTGGTAGATCTCACTTCTTTAGGTTATATACCTATTAATGGAATGACTGGGTGAAATGATATTTCTAATTCCAACTTTTTAACGATTCACAATACTGCTTTCCACAGTGGTTGTACCATTTTACAGTTCCACCAGCAGTGTATGAGAGTCCCAATCTCTCCACAACCTCGCCAGCATTTGTTCTTTTCTGTCTGTTGAACTTTGCTACTAGTGCTGGAGCAAGAAGGTATCTCATTGCTGTTTTGATTTGCTTATCTCTAATAGCTAATGATAGTGAGCATTTCTTCATATGTTTGTTGGCCACCTGAATATCCTCCTTGGTGAAGTGTCTACTTTTTACTTTGATTATTTGTCTTTTTGTTATTGAGGTGTTGGAGTTTTCTATAAATTCTAGAGATAAGTCCCTTATCAGATATGTCATTGCCAAATACTTTTTCCCAATCTGTAGGTTCTCTTTTGACTCTTTTGGAGAAGTCTTTGGAAGCATATAAAAATTTAATTTGTGGAATGTCCCATTCATCTAGTTTTTCTTCTCCTGTTTGTGCATTTTGGATTATGCTTGATAGCTTATTTATGGCATATATTAAGGCCTCTAAATTTGCCCCTAGTTTTTCTTTGAGGAACTTTATAGTTTTAGGTTTCACATTAAAGTCTTTGATCCATCTGGTGTTATTTTTATGCATAGTGTGAGGTACAGATCTTCTTTCATTTTTCTGCAAATGGATATCCAGTTTTTCCAGCACCATTTATTAAACATTCTCTTCCCCATTTAATGGATTTCAGCCCTTTGTCAAAGATCAGCTGACCATAGCTTGATGGATCTATTTGTGGGTTCTTAATTCTATTTCATTGGTCTATGTGTCTGTCATTGTACAAACACCAAGCAGTTTTGAGTGTTGTGGCTGCCTAGTAGGTCTTGAGATCCAACAGTGTGAGACCTCATACTTTGTTTTTCTTCTTCAGTAGTGCTTTGCTTATCCGAGGTCTCTTTCCTTTCCATATAAAGTTAGTGATAGGTTTTTCCATATCCTTAAAAAATGTTAATGGGATCTGGATTGGGATTGCATTGAATATATAGACTGCTTTGGGTAGAACTGACATTTTCACAATGTTTAATCTTTCTATCCATGAGTATAGGATGTTCTTCCATTAATGTAGATCTCTTATGGTTTCTTGTAGTTTTTTATAGTTTTCTTTGTACAGGTCTTTTGTGTCCCTGATAAGATTTGTTCCCAAGTACTTCATTTTTTTTGGTAGCTATTGTAAATGGTATTGATCTCCTTATTTCTTTTTCAGCAATCTCTTTGCTGGTGTAGAGGAATCCAACAGATTTTTGGATGTTGATCTTGTATCCTGCCATGATGCTAAATCTCTCAATTAGTCCCAGTAGATTTTTGACTAAGTCTCTTTGGGTTTCCTATGTATAGCGTCATATCATCAGCAAATAGAAACAGATTAACTTCTTCCTTAACAATTTGGATGCCTTTGATTTCCTTTTCTTGTGGCCCTGGCTAGGCCTTCCAGTAAAATGTTGAATAGAAGTGGTGATAGCATCCTTGTCTGGTTCCTGTTCTCAAGAGGAATGGTTTCAGTCTCTCTTCATTGAGAATAATGTTGGCTGTTGGTTTTGCATAGATGCCCTTTATCATGTTGAGGAATGTCCCATTGATTCCTATTTTGCTGAGAGTTTTGATCAGGACTAGGTGCTGGATTTTATCAAATGCCTTTTCTGCATCAATTGATATGA
>NW_006921751.1:2967552-2974974 GCF_000298275.1 Orycteropus afer afer
TTTGCAGTATTTCAATGTTTTTAAATTTATTAAGGCTTGCTTTATGGCCTAACATATAGTCTATCATGGAAAATGTTCCATGTGCACTGGAAAAGAATGTATATTGTGCTGTTGTTGGGTGAAGTGCTCTGCATGTCTATAAGGTCAAGTTGGTGGATTGTATTGTTTCGTTCTTCTGCATCTTTGTTGAGTTTCTTTCCAGTTCTATCTTTCATTGAAAGTGGTGTATTAAAGTCTCCCACTATGACGGTGGAGTCATCTATTTGACTTTTCAACTCTTTTAAAGTGTGATTTATGTATTTTGGGTCCATAGATATTTATTATGGCTATAAATCTTTGTTCAATTGATCCTTTAATCATTATACAATGTCCTTCCTTGTCTCTTATAGTGATTTTTGTCTTAAAGTCAATTTGATCAGAAATTAATATTGATACTTCTGCTCTTTTACAGTTACCCTTTGGTTGCTATATCTTTTTCCAACCTTTGATTTTTAATCTACTTTAGTCTTTGTCTCTATGGTGTGTCTCTTGTAGACAGCATATTGATGAGTTTTGTTTTCTTATCCAATCTGCCATCCACTGTCTCTTAAGTGGTGCATTTAATCCATTAACATTCAGTGTAGTTATTGACAAGTATGAATTGGTTGCTGTCATTTTGTTGTGTGTTTTTTCATGGTGTCCCTAGTTTCTTTGATCCATATTATTTTCTGCACTGAATTCATTATGTTTATCAATCATGTTATCATTTTCTTTGTTGCTTTTGTTTTACTATTTGCTGAATATTTGTGCTTATCCTCTTTTTTATTTAATATGAAAGTTGATCATTTTTCTTTGAGGTTACTGTGTGCATTATGATTTTCTCCTTGAGTTTAGAAAAGTCCATTTTATCTTGCAACTCTCTTGATTTCCTCACCATTTAGAAGTTCTGCAACTACAAAATATTTTCCCTCTTTTTGCTTTGTAGTTGTCCTCACTTGCCAATTGATGTCTCTGATTCCCTGTTTACAACCTTGTAACCTTATTTTACTTTGGATATGTCCATAGCTGTGGTTTCTGGGCTATGTCATCTTGTGTATTAATGGTCAGTTGTAGTCTGCTAATTGTGGTTCTCTGTTCAAAGGACTCCCTTTAGTGTCTCTTATAAGGTTAATCTGGTTTTCCCAAATTCCCTTAGTTTCTGCTTATCTAGGAATCTCCTATTTCACCACCATATTTGAGGGACAGTTTTGCTGGGTATATAATTCTTGGTAGGAGCTCTGGTAGCATAGTGCCTAAGGCACTTGAGTGCTAACCAGAAGGCTGGCAGTTCAAACCCACCAGCCACTCCTCGGAAGGAAGGTTGGGCAAGCTGCTTCCATAGTGATACTGCCTTGGAAACCCAAAGAAGGGTCGCTATGAGTCGGGGCCAACTCGACTGCAAATAACAACAACAACATAATTCTTGGTTGACAATTTTTTCTCTTTCAGGGTTTTATATATGTCATGCCATCACTTTCTTACTTGCATGGTTTCTGCTGAGAAATCAGAGTTTATTCTTACCTTTTGTCCTTTGTAAGTAACTTTTTGTTTTTCCCATGATGCTTTCAGGATTCTTTCTTTGTCATTGGTTTTGATGAGCTTGATGATGCTATGTCTAGGTGATTTTCTTTTGGAGTCCATCCTGTTTGGGGTTTGTTGGATTTCCTGAATGGATATAATCTCATCTTTCTTCATATCAGGGAATTTCTCCTCCAACAAATCTTGGACAGTTTTCTCAGTAGTTTTATTTTTTCTCTTCCTGTTCTAGAATTCCAATGACATGTAGGTTATTCATTTTGATGGTATCCCAATGAACCTTAGACTTTGTTCATTTTGTTTTGATCTTTTTTCTGATTGATCCCTTTTCAAAGAAGCATTCAGGTATTTGTCTTCAATCTCATTAATTCTGTCTTCCATTGCATCAATTTTACTCCTTTGTCCTTCCAATGTGTTATTTATTTCTGATAATTTAGTATTAATTTTCTGGATTTCTATCTGTAGATTTAGAAACATTTCTAATTTTTCATTTTGTTCTTATATCTTCTTCCAAAATTCTTCTAGGGTTTTGTCTATGTTTTCCTTGGTCTGTCTCTCAATCCTTTGAAGATATCTAAATATAATTCTTCTGAATTCCTTATCAGAGAATTCCCATGCTGTGTCTTCCTCAGGGATGTGTTCTGGATCTGTATCCTGCTCCCTTGTTTCTATCGCCTTATCTTGCTTTTTTGTGTGGACTGCGATGGTCTGTTGTCTCCAAGACATTGTGGCATTGTTGTATTTAGATCTCCATTAACTGTTCGTGGAGAGCAGCCAAGGGTGATTCAAGTTCTTCTTAGTAGTTTTTTATCATTGGCCCATTGGTGGAGAAAGAAGTGGTGATTCTCACTCAATAAGTGAAGCTGCAGGAAGTGTGGGTGTAGTTGTGTGGTATGGGGACTGTTGCTGTCTTCCACTCAGTTAGACAAAAATAACAATTGAATAACCACCAAAAAAGTAAAAGCAAATGGACAAAAACACACCACATAATCACACAGGAACAGTAACCAAGAAAAGAAAAAAAAGAACTAAACAACCCCCGCAATATTTGGGGAGTGTGCAGTAAGAGAAAAAAGGTAGAAAAGGAGAATAATGAACAAAAAAAAGGGATAAATGTAAAAAGAAAACAAGGATCCAGTTTAACCACAAGAAAGGAAAAAAAAAAAATGCAACTAGGAACAGAGAAAGGAAAAAAAAAGCTGAGAACTAGAACTTAGAAGGGGAAGAATAAAGAATAATAGTAAAAAAGGTCAAAAGTAATAACAGTGGCAGTAGTTTTAAAATAGGCAAAAACAAACTAAAATACAGAAAAACAAAAAAAAAACAAACATGGGTCCACACATTTAGGACTCTGTACATATGCTATATTCAATACAATTTAACAAAAAATGAAGATTTTTTAAATTTTAAATTTTTTGAATATCAACTACAAAATTTTCTACAATTACAAATTTTTACAATTTTTACAATTACAAATTTTTCACAATTACAATTTTTTTTAATTTTAAACTTTTTGAATATCAATTACAAAGGGTAAGAAAAATTCACAAAAAAATGGATATGCATTATTGCTCTCCATGAAAGAAACTTGTCCATCCTGGACATATGAACATCTCTAGGCCATGTATTTTTAGCAACTCACATTTATCCTTGGGTAAATGCTATCCAGAACCAGATCTTATATATTGTGATGACTCCATGTCCTGGCACAGTGCTAGGCTGGGCAAGTGCCAGGTACTGGCGAGTCTCATTCTTTCTCTTTTTCCAAAGATGTCAGTCTTTTCCAGGTTCTCCATTGATCAGCACTCTGTATGTGTGTGTGTGTGTGTGTGTGTAGAATGTATTACGCAGCCAGACCAAGGACTTCTAATTTCAACTTTCTAGTAGAATTCTGATACATACTATATACATGTGTATCTATAAAATTCCCTATGTCCTGAGTCAGGGTAGCCAGGAATAAAGCACCATGGTTCTGGCCACCTGTATACTCTCTCTGCTCACATACTAGACACAGCTGAGCAGAACTCTAAGTGATGGGCAACATATGGGAACAGAATGCAAACTCTCCATGCTTAGGTGTTGAGCAAATAAATGAAATAAAAGGATGTAAATCTTGTATCTTTGCCCTTTTACCTGAGACAACTAACTGAAGGAATTCAGCCTTAACATCTAATAATAATGTTTTCTCTAGGTCCTTAGTTTATTTCAATCTCACACTTTAAGATGTGCTAGACTGGAAAACAGTGGAATTGGGATTATGGTTTGAGGAATTTGTGAAAATTTTCAGCCAAATCAATTCTCTCCAGTGTGAAAATCTATTGTTAAAGATTTATTTATCTATCTATCTCTTAAAGGCATTTTCTTATTAAGAATATTAAAAAATCAAGGAAAGGTTTAAACACAGAAAGAAATATTCTTCAATAGTTACCAGGAATAGGAGAAGCACTGAGGAAGTTCCATCCACATTATCATATAAACCTATGTTCAAGTTTCAGATCTGCTAATTATAAGGTTGGCACAGGGCCTAAGGTTTTGACTGCTACCCAGAAGACTGACAGTTCAAAACCACCACCACTCTGCAAAAGGAAGACAGGGCAATCTACTTCCGTAAAGATTTGCTGCCTTGGAAACCCAATGGGGGTTGCTATGAAAAGGAATTAATTTGATGGCAGTGAGTTTGGTTTTGGTTTTAAGCATAAGGTAGGTGAACCTGGACAAAACTACTCCTGTTTTAAAATCCTCATTGAAAGTTAGGAATAATATAAAAATGATCTCAAGGGCTGTTGTGAAGAATGATTCAGATAATACTTTAATCACATGAAAGTGCTACTATGAATATTATCATTTTCAAGATATAAAAGCTATTTTTAGGTGCTCTTGAGATGAGTTTTGACTTATAGCAACCTCATGTGGTAGAGTAGGACTGTTCTAAGGATTTTCTTGCCTGAAATCTTCATGAGTCTTTCTCCCTTGCAACCGCTGGGTGGGTTGAAACCATTAACTTTTTGGTTTGCAGCCAAGGACTCACTCATTGCACTTTAGTAAGAATAAGCATCAGGTGCTAAAATCATGGAGTGTACAGGGCAGAAGGAAGGAGATATTATGAAATAAGAGATGGGAAGACATCAAAGAAAACCCTCACTTACTTCCTCATTTCATTTTAGCCTTGTCAGTCCTGATGCATTTTCACAACTCCAGCTACAAAACATCACATAAGAACAGTGAGTCACCCCAATGAACCTCAATGGAACCCTTCTTACTAAGCTACTCTTGGGAAAACTGCTAGAGAAGTAGGCTGCTTTCAATGTTGACTTGTACATCCAATATTCTATCTCATTCTCCACCTGTTTACATGTCCAGGTACTTTCTGATAAGCATCTGGGAAGAATGAAATAAACAATGAATTTCTTTAGAAAGTTTCAATTTAATACTGTGCAATGATGACTTTTCTTGTCTTTGATTTTGATGAGGGAATTTCATTACTCTGAAGTGTCAGATAAATTAATAAATTATTTAAAAGACTACATGGGTTATAATTAGCCCTTGTGAGACTTTGTCTTATAATCCTGTACATTATTCCCATTTTCTGCAATGTATTCATAGTCAGAGGCACTGAGGGAATGCAAGAATAATAAATGTTGTGTAGGGGAAACAAAACAGTTAATGTTCTGTGGTTTTATGACTTATGCTGGCTCTTAATACAAACAATTCATGTTTTGACGAAGAGCAAAAAACAGAAAACTTGAAATTAGTAGCTGAACAGAGCCACCTAGCCATCATCCTGATCAATGATGACTATGAAGCTCACTGAGATGGCTCTTTCTCAGTGCAGCAGTAACGTTCCCAGCCTATCCAACCCTTCTTTCTCCCAGTGCTCCACCTTCATTCTCACTATCTGCCTAATCTCTCATTTTCCTCTTTTCCTTCCTGCTCAGGACCATTGCCTATTATGAGTGTGTCTCTTGTTGGTCATACAGACTTCACAAAGTTGAAATAATAAAATGGAATTCTTGCTTCTCTGGACACACATTTGCCACTTGAGCTATCAAAGTGACAAATTGAGACCAATTACTGACATAATATTTGGTCATTTTAAATGATGTATGAAAACAGAACAAACATGGATAGACTTTTATATTCTGCTTTGATTCTAATGGGCTGCAAATTGTGATAAAACTTGTACTGAATAGGAAACTTGAAGAAAGTGAGATAAAAGTCACAGAGTGAGAGGCTTGTTACTTCGCCTAAGTTACTAATGTCTTTTTCTCAGGGCTTCTACCACCATCGCCAATAAAAGATGTTTTCAAAATCAAGTTAAATCATTTAGAACTTCATGTATTATAGATTTTTCCTTTATAGTGTTTTACCAACCCTGTCTATTCCCATATGGGTAAATAGTTACCTCAGGATTTTTGTATTATAATATCATAGAGTGTCAGACCTCAAAAAGTTTAGATTTAATCCTGTGAAGTCCAAACTCCTTATTTTATTAATAAAAACTTTGAATCCTACAGAAGTAAAGAGATTAAACCCAAATCGCAGGCCTACATAATTACAGAATAAAATATTCAATCCAAGTTTCCAGTGTCTCATTTTAATGCTACTCTTACTTGGACACTAGAATCTGGAGCAATATCCTGCATAATGGAAAATTCCATGAATAATAATCATGAAGAACACAAAGAACCAATTACCTTGTAATTTACGATTTACATGATTTTCGTGATAAGCATATTTTTCATTTATATGTAATGCATAGAACATGTAGCCTAGATAAAAACAGGCTGTTTTCAGATGTCTGAAAACAAAATATGCCTGGAAACATCTGTTCTTTGTGATGGCTATTCAGGGTGTGAGGCTGTAGGCTGTGGCAGAGTATCAGAGCAGCAGCAGCAATGGTAACTAAAGAGGCCTTTCTGAGCACAGGAGTATCTGAGGGCTGGTGCTGGTGAGAGGAAAGGAGTCACTTTCTGGGGATGATCCTCAGGGAGCAGTGCTGCCTACATCTGTGAAAGAAGAAACCAAGGCTCAATGGCTCTAACACACAAAGCTATTTCTGAGGATCCCAGAAAACTTATCTAGGACAGTTTTTTTTGTTTGTTTGTTTGTTTTAACTTTTAATTCTGTCATAGGTAAATCCAGATGAAGATGTGCACAGGAGGTGTGTACATACATGCACATGCATGTATGTTTGTTAACATTATTATTTCAACCCATGTTCCTTGTTTCTAAAGGTCCCTGGGTAGTACAAACTGCTTGGTCTCAGATATTAAACAGGTTGTGGCTCACACCCACCCTATGATCCCGAAGCATAAAGTCCTGGCTATCTGTTTCCATAAAGATTACAACCAACAAACCCTATAGTGCTGAGTTCTGCTCTGTAACATATCCATGATGCAGAACTGACTCAATGACAGTGGGTTTGGTTTTGGTTTTCCTCATTTCTTCATCCACTAAGGCTAGCAGGGTCTGGGAAAATATCTATAATACCACGATTACCTGAAATTTCTGGTAATTCAGTTATCTAGCCTATAAATAACGGATACTTCAGTAGTTGATTCGTGTATATAGTGTGTCTTCTCTATGATTAAAATTTCTCTAAGATAGAAAAATTTCTCTGAGATACTGTGACTTTCATTTTTCTTATATACTTAGGGAGCTCTGGTGGCATTTAGATTTAAATATTTAGACCCACTCCCAAGGAATTCTATCAATTTTTAAGACTGCTTTTTTTATTGTTTTAATAGAATATTAATACATAGCTGAGATTTTGCTTTCAAGCCAAAATTAAAAACCATGATTAAAAAAAAAAAATTCAGACTGTATGATTAAAAAAAAAAAAAAAAAAATTAAAGGAAATGTTCTATT
>NW_006921751.1:2975074-2982657 GCF_000298275.1 Orycteropus afer afer
TAAAATCCAAACCATACCCACTGCCATCAACTCAGTAACTATAGGACAGAGTAGAACTGTCCCATGGGGTTCCAAGAGCATAAATCTTTACAGAAGCATACTGACTTCTGGATCCTTCCCTCGGAGAGCAGCTGGTGGGTTTGAACAGCCAAGCTTTCACTTAGCAGTGCAGCTCTTCACCACTGCACCACCAGGACCCTCTTCCTGTTTTCTAGAGGCTTAATAATAGATTATTCTTAGGGAGGGAAATTGCACTTTACTTCTCAAACACTTTCAGAATGTGAGCATTTGACATGAAGTATTTTATCAAGGACCAGAAAATATTATCTCTTGGAAATCATTGAGTAAAACCATTCTCCAAGTCCAATGGTTTTAGTGATCTTTATCTGCATTCCGCTTTTTGTTGTAACAATACAAGAACTTCACATGTTTTGGCACTAAAGGAAGGGCTGGGTTTGTGGGGGATTGTCAAAGACGCAAGGAGGTGGCATCTTCTGACCTCCTCTAACTACACAAGAGGAAGAAAGAATCACCATCCATAGCTCAATGCCTATTCCTGCGAAGCCAGACATTCTGCCTCCCTCCAGCCCTTTCACCAACCCTGACACCAACCATTCCTCCCACCGCACCCACCACCTCTATGCTGGGTTCAATAATTTGCTGCAATGGCCACACAGAATTTGCAGATTATGGGGTTTATTAGGGAAGCAATGGGCTACAATTCAAGCTCAAGAACACATTCAGTCTCTCTCAGCTCACTGTCTCTCAGCTGACAGTCTCTGTCAGTCTCTCTCCCAGCAGTGCATGTCTCTCAGTGTCTCTTTCTCAGCAGTGAGTGTCCATGTCTCTAAGCCAGCAGTGAGAGATTCCTTCTGCCTCTAGGAGGGCTCCTTTTGAGCCTGGAAGCGTGGCCAAAGTAACCAATCCCAACATCAGGATTCTATACCCAAGAGACAGCGAACTTCCCAGAAGATGGTTTCATGCTGCTCCAACAGAAAAAGCCAGGTGGATAACTTTAACAATCAGCTACTCAAGGTAAAGGGTGAGTTACAAAGACTATGGATAGAAATGCCATATGTAATTATTATACCACAGGGAATTTTAGTCAAAGCAAAAGCCAAAAATATTTTTAGCATTAGGTGAGAAGAATATACACATAAATCAGTATATTTCAAAGCAAAAATACTATTACAAGTGAAGTAAAATCAAAGTACTATAAAAAAAAATACCTTATTTTAATTGGTAGTGTGATTGCATTCAAATAGTGTGGTAGCATTCAAATTAGGCTTTGAGTAATTTGTTGAATTGTAATAGGAAAAACATAGACATTTCATTGAGGCTGTAGTAGTAGTATAGAGAAAAATTCTGAGGCATGATCATTTACCCTGTTTGGATAGGAAGAATGGAGAGGTTTCTGGGTGGCACAAATGGGTTGCACTTGACTGCTAATGAAAAGGTTGGTGGTTCAAACTCATTCAGGAACACAATGGTAAAAAGACTTAGCAACCTCCTTCCATAAAGAGTACATGCAAAAAAAAAAAAAAACCAACAGAGCAATTCTACTCCATAACACATGGGGTCGTCATGAGTTAGAATCAGCTTGATGGCAACAGATTCAAGTTTAGTGTTTGTTTGCTTAGGAATGGAAAGACCAGAGTTTTTGGAAAGTACAATATGGGTAAGAAGAGGAATTATAAAATGGCCAGCTGTACTTAAAGCCTCCTCATCCGTTCCTCAGGCTTGCCCCCAATTATGGACAATCTCTGTAGACCTTTTTTTTTTTTTTTTAAGTCTCCTACCTCAGCTGGTTTATTATGGGACTTGATCTGTGGGAGATATTGATGGATTGGAGAGCATGAATGAGTTACAGAAATGCTGGGCTCCATCTGCTCCTCTCTCATTCTCTTAGACATGATTTCTGGTAGCAACTGTGTCTTCTTCATGACCTCGTCTTCCTTAGAGAATACTCTTCCCTTTACAGTCCCACTTCTCACCAGAATACCCACTATAGCTATAGTTTTCCTGAAACAATTTCCACTTCTTGGTTCTGGTAACATCATCTCATCACATTGATACTCCAGCCCTAAGGATGGTAGCCACGTTCTGTTTTGGATAACCGATCTGTGGCTTCACACTTCTTTGTTTGGCTTCTGAGTTTTTGTGATGTCATATTTCTACATCAAATTGCCTTTCTTAAAAGACTTGGGTTTGCTTTTGTTTCCTGTCTGGAATCTGAGGAATACAGATGATCATTAAGATTGGTTGATACAAGGGTAACGACTTCAGCTCCATCTCTCTTTTTCTTTTTCCTGCTCAAATCCTCTACATTTAAAAATAGTTATTTTTATTGTTGTTTTCAATTGAGTTTTAATCAGTCATCCAATCATTCACATCCTATCACCCTTCATATGCTGTCCAATCATTTCATTATTCTCCCAAAACAATATTATACATCTATTATGTGCCAGAAACAGTACTAATTGAATTCTTGCCTCCTAAAAGTAGTACAGCTGAGTGAATGGCCATGTAACAAAATAATTAACATAAAATGTAGTAGTAAATGAATCAATATCTACAAAGAGTCAGTAGAATGAAAATGATAATGAAGTCAATTCTGGATTTGTAGACGGTGAAGAGGGTGGGAGTACATAACTGAAGATCAAAGGAAGTAAATAATGGTAATAAGCATTTGTCTAGCACTTACAGTTTTTCAGACTATTTTCAAAAAGCATTTTCCATGTATTATCTCATTTACCATCAATCATCTATCAGTTTTGTCACGTGGTGGTGGCTTGCACATTGCTGTGATGCTGGAAGATATGCCGACAGTATTTCAAATACCAGCAGTGTCACCTGTGGTGGACAGGTGTCAGCAGAGCTTCCAGACTAAGACAGACTGGGAATAAGCCTGTGGTTAGAAGTGGTCATTGAAAACCTTATGAATAGCAGTGAAGCATTGTCTAATACAGTGCCAGAAGATGAGCCCCTCAGGTTGAAAGACACTCAAAACATGAGTGGGGAAGAGGAGCATCCTCAAAGGAGAGTAAACCTTAATGAAGTGCTTGAGGTTAAGCTGATGTGGTACCATTCAAAATAAGACGAAACAGCTGAAAATATCTGTTAACAATCAGAACGTGCAATGTATGAGTGTGAATCTAGGAAACTTGGAATTTGAAATACATGAAACAGAACATGTAAAGATCCTCACAAAAATTCTCACAACTGGACCAAGAAGCAATATTGTGATAAATGGAGAAAAGATTGAAGTGGCCCAGGATTTCATTTTACTTGGATCCACAATCATTACTAACAGAAGCAGCAGTCAAGAAATCAAATGAAGTATTACATTGGGCAAATCTGCTGCAAAAGATTTCTATAAAGTGTTGAAGAGAAAAGATGTCACTTTGAAGACTAAGATGTGCCTGACAAAAGCCATGGTGTTTTCAATAGCTTTATATACAAGTGAGAGCTAGACAATGAAAAAGGAAAAAAGGAATTGATGTACTTGAATTGTGGTATTGGCAAAGAATATTGAATGTACCATGGACAGCTAGAGAAATTAAAAAAATCTGTCTTGGAGGAAGTACAGTCAAAATACTCCTTAGAAGAGACAATGACTAGACTTCATTTCTCATACCCTGGTCATGTTGTCAGAAGGAGCCAATGTCTGGAGAAGGATATCATGCTTAGTAAAATAGAGTGTCAATGAAAAAGGTCTTCATCCTAAATAAGATGGATTTACACAGTGGCTGTGACAATGGGCTCAAGCATGGTAATGATTGTTAGGATGGCACAGAACCGGGAAGGTTTTGTTCTTTTGTACATGGGGTTGCTATGTATCAGCACTGATTCAGTGGCTCCTAACAACAACATCTCATTTAATCCTCAAAACTATTCTCTGAGGTGGGTATATCTAATTACCATTGAGTCAATTCCAACCCATAGTGACCTTGTAGGACAGAATAGAATTGCTCCGTGGGGTTTCCAAGACTCTTCATCTTTATGGAAGTAGAGTGCCACATTTTTCTCCTACAAAGTGGCTGGCAGGTTCAAACTACTGACCTTTCAGTTAGCAGCCAAGTGCTTAATCACTGTGCTACCAGAACTCTCGAAGAGATTATAATTATCCTCATTTACAAGAGGAGAAAATACAGCAAATAGAGAACAAGTAACTGCCCACAAAAAGAAGCCAGATATCAAATCATTTTGTAGTTTCATTTCAGCATCCAAACTTTTAATGGCTTCTGTTTGATAACATGTGACTTCACACACACATACATAAACACAATTATTTAAATTTGGGCTTTGAAGATTGTATAGAAGTTTGATAGATTTAGTAATACTAGGAGAGCCTAATATGTCAACTTAAGGAGTTGGAACTTCATACTGTGTAGCAGAATAGAATCCATTGTAAATCTCTGTGGACAAAGTGTTTTTTCAAAGAATTAAGACATGTTGTCATGTTTTTAGGGCAACTTACTATAGTAATCAATTTGCAAACCCTTAGTTCCTGAATAATAATACTATATAAACTATAAATGAAAACTGAGTAAATGTATCATAATGTTTGTCACGCTCCACATTCCTGTACAAATATTCTCATGTGTAAGTGGGTTCAAAACTTAATTATCCAGCAGTACAGACAACAAATATGAACCCCTTTGCATAAACAGTACTGAGTTGTCAGTGAAAGCAAACATGGGTATAGGGACGGATAGATGGGTGAACAAGCTAAACAATTAGGTATGTCTAAATGGAGAGTGTATCCAAGATCATATAGGGTTGGCAGACAATGGGCCTATAAGTTCATGTGAATGATCAGAATTCCCAGGTGTATAGTAGAGCTGACAAGGGGCAAGGTTATGGTCATTACTTGGTCACAGCCAGCTACCCAGAGGGACCGAGTAGTTGATCCTGCGGGCTTGGAACCATAGTCTCAGGGGACATCAAGCTCAATTGGCATAACATACTATACAAAACATTGTTCCACCTACTACTTTGGCGAGTAGCGACTGGGACCTTAAAAGCTAGGAAGCTGCCATCTAGATGCAACAACGGGTCTCTCCTCGTCAAGAAGAAAGAAGAAAACCAAAATTAATGGAAACAATCAGTCCTAGCGACTGGTACACCATCCGATCTGCAACCTATACAATATGAGACCAGAAGAACTAGATGGTGCCCAGCTACCACTGCCATCCACTTGGAAGGGATGTAGGAGATCCTGCATAAAGAGGGAGAACAATGTGGTACAAAACTCAAAATCATTTGGAGGCAAAAAAAAAAAGAAAAGAAGGTGGGGACCAGGTTTGCTGGTCCAATGGAGCCTGGTGTAACCACTGAGACTATGGCCCCTAGTTGCCCTTCAGGTCTGGAATTGAACCCACAACTGTGGTTTCCAGCCAAATAAAGCACAGGCATGTGAGTTAAACATTTACCTCAAGTAGACACACACCCTGGAGAGGGCAATCATGGGAGAAGGAAGGGCTGCTTATGCACAGGGAGATAGCTCAGGGTGCAGAAGAGTATGAAGGGATGGACACTGGGAGGAGGTAACTATGAGGAGGAAGTGGGAGGGGAGCTGCTGCATTGTAAATTTTGGTCAATGACATGAGACAAAGTATATGTGAACTGCTGTATGAAAAGTGAATTTACTCTGTAAATCTTCACCCAAATCCTAATTAAAAAAAAAAAAAGTAAATATCTAGTTGCATGGAAAAAAAAAAAAAAAAACAAACTTAATTATCCAGAGATAGTTAAAGTTGAGAATCCCATATTTGAAAAGTAAAAGTATCCAGTTAAAGTATTAGTTGATCACTATCAACTTTGAGTATTATACATTCAAATTTATATTTTGAAGGTTAAAAAACATATATAAATATCATACATTAATGTTAGCTTAAAATCAACATGTGCATGAGTCATAGGTCTGAAGTAAAGCCAGAAATAACAAAATGTATCACAGGATCAAAAATACTGTCACATAATTAATGCTGGAGTCAAATTATATCCCATTTAAAGATTACTTTGAAAAATTACATTAAAAAAAATTGTTATGATAGCTTTCTGTTATGAATTAGAAGCCTTACCAGCTTTATTCAAGCTTCAGAATTCTGTTCGGCATTCTATTTTGTATAGCATTGGCCACTAGGGGGCAGATGGGACCAAGTCATTTAATAAGTTCTAATTTGCTTTTTACAATTTGAACTTATTTGTAATATACCCTTGAAGTGAAAGATCCATTTGTTTTAAAAGTACATACTCAGAAAAACAAGAGGAATAAATAAATAAATTGAAATAATGCAACATTCATTTTCTGTCATTTTCTTATGTCGCTCCTAACTCCAAGTGTTCTTTATACAATATAATTAAATTTACAATGGAGAGACAGTAAATTCTAAGTTTGTTACTAGATAGGATTGGTAATTTCTATCAGCACATATGTCTGTGCTTCCACCTTCAGACACTCTGATAATCCAGTTGTGTAATACAATTCTGACAACACATCTAGCAAGTAAATACCATTATCATCCTATCTTGTAAGAGCCATCTAGTTAGATCTGACTCGTGGTGACCCCATGTAGACTAACCAAAAGCTAAATTCATTGCCATAAAGTCAATTCCAACACACAGTGACCCTATAGGACAGAGCAGAACTGCCCCCATAGAGTTTTCAAGGCTATAAATCTTTACAGAAACAGATTGCCACATCTTTATCCCACAGAGTGGGTTCAGTTAGCAGCCAAGCTCTTAACCACTGTGCTAATAGGGGTGCAACAGAAGAAAATATTTCCATCTTCACAATCTTTGGTATGCTTTAGTCTATATTTGCAGCTACTGTGTATTTTGAGTGCCTTTCAACCTAGGGGGCTCATCTTACAGCACTGTATCAGACATATATCTGATGTGATCCATAGGGTTTTATTGATTCATTTTTGGAAGTATATCACCAGGCCTTTCTTCCTAGTCTGTCTAAGTCTGGAAGCTCTGCTGAAACCTGTCTATCATTGGTGACCTTTATGGTACTTGAAATACCAGTGGCACAGCTTCCAGCATCATAGAAATATGCAAGCCACCACAGTACGACAAAATGACAGATGGCAAATCCCCATCCTACAGTTGAGGATATCAGCAACTTTTAAGAGATCAAAAATTATGTGGCAGCAGCCAGCTACCCAGAGGCACTGAGTAGTTGAACCTGTGGGCTTGGGACCATAGTAGCAGAGGGCAGCAAGCTCATACTATGGCATAACATACTACCAAAACATTGTTCCACCTCCTACGGTGGCAAGTAGCAACTGGGATCTTAAAAGCTTGCAAGCTGCCATCTAGGTGCAACGATGGGTCTCTCCTCGTCCAAAGCAAAGAAGAATGAAGAAAACCAAAAATTCATGGAAACAATTAGTCTTAGCGACTGATATACCAGCCAATCTGCAGCCTATATGACTATGAAACCAGAAGAACTAGATGGTGCCTGGCTACTACTGTCAACGACTCGGAAGAGGATCTATGTAGGAGATCCTAGATAGAGAGGGAGAACAATGTGGAACAAAACTCAAAATCATTTGGAAAAAAAAAGGGGGTGG
>NW_006921751.1:2982967-2990277 GCF_000298275.1 Orycteropus afer afer
TCAATGTCATGAGACAAAGTGTATGTGAACTGCTGTATGGAAAGTATATTTGCTCTGTAAATTTTCACTCAAATCACAATAAAAAAGGAAAAAAAAATTGTGTGGCAGAATACTCAGACCCAATTTTGCCTAATTTCTAATTTTGTTTCTGATATTTCTTCTCATTCTTTCCTACTGTAATTCTAAAATACACAGACATATAGAATACACTAAGCTATATATGTACAATTTGAAAAAAGTAATTGTAAATACCCATTTCACCAATATCTTGTTCAAAATAAAAGTCATTGCCAAAACCAGATAAGCTCCTCACTAATCACAACCTTTTCTCCTTAAAAGATATTCCTCATCTTCACTTTTGTAACCATCATTGCCTTTCTTTAGAAATTTTCTAAGCTTTATGTAAATCCCATCATAAAGTCCAGATTCTTTCATCTTTCTCCTCTTGGTCAATGATATATATATAAAAAGATTGATCCATGTTGTAGCACATAGTTATCATTCTATATCTATTAACAGCTGACTGAATAAACAAATTATGATATACATGTACAATGCAATATTACTCAGCAACAAAAAGGAAGAAACTATTAATACGTGCAACAACATGAATGGATCTCAAAATCTTTATGCTGACTAAAAGGAGCCAGACACAAAACGAGAACACTCTGTATGACAAAATGTATATAAAATTTAAAAATGTAAACTTATTTATAGTAGCACAATGAAGAGCAGTGGTTGTCTGGGCACCAGGGCAGGAAGAGGTGGGGAATGGATTAAAAGGAGGTGATGAAATTTTGGAGGGGGATGGAAACATTTGTTACATTATTATTGGAATGGTTTTACAGATGTAGTGATATATCAAAACTCACTAAATTTGACAAGTTCCAGAAATGCAAGCTGGATTCAGAAAAAGATGTGGATCCTAATGTCAGATGCATCTTGGATGAAAGCAAAGAATGACAAAAAGATGTTTATTTGTTTTTTATTGACTATGCAAAAATATTCAACTGTGTGGATCAGAACAAATTATGGATAACACTGAGAAGAATGGGAATTCCAGAACACTTAATTGTGTTCATGAGGAACCTGTACATAGACCAGGAGACTGTCGATCAAACAGAACAAGGGGACACTACATGGTTTAAAATCAGGAAGGGAGTGTGTCAGGGTTGTATCTTTTCACCGTACTTAGTCAATCTGTATGCTGAGCAAATAATCTGAGAAGCTGGACTATATGAAGAAGAATATGGCATCAGGTTGAAGGAAAACTCATTAACAACCTCCAATATGCAGATGACACAACCTTGCTGGGTGAAAGTGACTCGAAGCACATACTGATGAAGATTAAAGACTACAGTCTGCAGTATGGATTACATCTCAACATAAAGAAAGCAAACGTTCTCTCTATTGGACCAGTAAGCCACATCATGATAAATGGAGAAACATTGAAGTTGTCAAAGATTTCATATAACTTGGTTCCATGATCAATACCAGTGGAAGTACCAGTCAAGAATTCAGACAATATATTGTACTGGGTAAATCTGCTTCAAAAGACCTCTTTAAAGTGCTGAAGAGCAAAAGCTTCACTTTGAAGACTAAGGTGTGCCTAACCCAAGCCATGGTGTGATTATTTTAATTTGGATTATTGAATTACTAACTGTATGGAGCATTTTTCACTTGTTAATAGGTATTTGAATTTTTTCCTGTATTTTCTTAAGTGTTTTGTCCATTTATCTTTAATAATTAATTTTCTTCTTCCCTTGTCAGAGTTCTATATATATATCCTTTCATTATTCTTTGCCAGTTACACATGTTGCAAATATTTTCTCCTACTTGTGTTACATCTCTTCAATCTCTTATCAGAATTTTTTTTAAAATAAAAGTTATTTCATATTAAAGTTATAATGTAGTTAAACCTTTTATCTAGTTTGTGATTAGTTTTTTTGTGTCTAGTTCAAGAAATATGATTTAAGAAATTTTGTTTACCACCAAATTCATAAGGATATCCTTGTATTTTCTCTTTTAGCAAAAATAAATAATCCACCTAGAATTCAATGATGTGAGAAGGGGTTCGATTTTTTTTTTTTTTTTAATTTTCCATATGGGAGACCAATAACCCAACACTAATTATGAGCAGTCTGTTGCTTTTCCACTGAAAAAGCTCTCTCAATGCTACACCTACCATACAGTAAATGTCTCCATATATTTGAAACAATTTCTGGACTGTGTTCTGTTCCATTGATTCATTACTGTACTTTAAGTCACATTACATTCTTTATTTAATATGTCTTTATATAATATGTCTCCTCATACCGGTTTTCTCACCTTGTTCTTCTTCAAGCTCATCTTAGATATTTTGGCCCTCTGCTACTATGTAAATTTTAGAATGGCCATGTCAAGATCTTAGTCATCAATATAAGCTCTTTGCATTTTAAACTTTAAAGAGATCTTCTACAGCAGCTTTGCCCAATACAATATACCACCTGATTTCTTGACTGCTGCTTGTATGGTGTTCTTTATTGGTCCAGTTTTGAGGATTTTTGATTTCTTTACATTCAAGTATAATACATACTGAAGTTTGTAGTCTTTGACTTTCATCAGTGCTTCACGTTGTCTTCATTTTTGGCAAGCAAGGTGTGTCTGACTTATGTGGTCTTTTTAGTCAACTCATAGATATCTAAAAGCTGAACAACAGTAAAAGAAGGCAAAACAATTTATGTGCTCAAACTGTGGTGTTTTTAATAATATTGACTAAACTGTGGACTACCAAAAGGATAAAGAAAAAAAAAATCTGAATTCCTTTAGAAGAAAGGATAGCAAGACTTCAACCTGCTTATTTTGGACATATTATTGGGAAAGCTCAATCACTAGAAAAGGACATAATGTTTGGTAAAGGAGTGGGTCAAAAAAACAAGAGAAATTCTTAATGAGATAGATTGACACAATAGCAAAAAGGATGAAGCCAAACATACCAACAATTATGAATGTAGCTCAGGACTAGGAAATACTTCATTGTGTTATACATAAAGTTGCCATGAGTTGAAGCCAAGTCAAGAGAAATAAACAACATGTCAAGTTCTTCATACTATTACTCATTTTCAAATTACATTTCAAAATTGAAATATAGCATATTGCCATTATGCATTATTATTATACAAAACTGGGTGCACCATAAATCAATGGTTTATTTCCATATAACTATAAATCAGAAAAGGTCAATGCAACAGTTAGTAATTACATAAGGGGAGTAATATTAACCATTAACACTAGAATAATGAAAGAATGCCAGACTAAAGACCATGGAGTCCCTGGGTTGTGTAAATAGTTAACTAGTTGAGCTCTTACCCAAAAGGTTAGAGGTTCAAATCCATCAAGGGACACCTTAGAAGAAAGTCTTGGAATCTACTTCTGAAAAATCAGCCTTTGAAAACCCTATGGAGCACAGTTCTACTTTGAAACACATGGGGTCACCATGAGTTGGAATGGACTCTACAGCAACTGTTACTGGTAAAACTGTAAGATATAAAGCAGTGCTTCAGCTATCCCCAATGCTTTATAGCAGTGATTACATAAGTGACCTTGAAACTTTATAAACCTGCAGGAAGATTCTGAGTTTGCTGTATTTAAGCTTAAAACAGGACTGCATTATGAGACCAAACATGATATCCAATCAAAGAGAATTTGTTTATTGACTTGTTTTCTCTGATCATTCCACACTTGGTATGTGAATATTCATAAGAGATAAGGCTGAATATTTGTGGATAGCCTCAGCTCAATGGAGTCATCGGCCATGGAAGATCTGATACATAGCTAGTCACGCAGTCCTTCAGTCTCTAAGGTTTCATTAATACTGATTCTTCATTATTCAATAACATTGTGCTGATCTGTTTCAGAGTCCTTGAATTATTTTCATTAATCTTGGATCCTTGCAAAGATAATTGACAAATGCCCAATCCCTCAGATGGTCCTGAAACTGAAGGAAGAGAGGAAAGACATCAATAGTACTATTTATTAATCTATCCCTTCCTGAACTGAGTCAATATATCTTTGCTACATAGTCCTAAAGTCTTTTCTTAGAAAGGAAAAAAAAAAAAGAAAAGAAAAAAAAAAAAACATCACCAATGAGTAGATTCCAATTCAATATTAAAGCAACTTCAACCATCCTTAACAAACAAAAACAGAAATATTAAAATGCTAAAGACAACAAGATCTATATCATTAAATATATAATGTTTAGTCTGCAATTATCATGAGCATATATCTCACAAGTGTTTTGATGTTACCTTATTACCTTACCAGGAAGACTATTGAATTCCTTCTTTATCCACTATTGCTTCTGTATTTTTTTACTGGTACTGATAGGGGCGTGCAACTACTCTGTTGTTGTGTTGTTATGTGCTGTCTAGTCAGACTCGACTCATAGCGACCCCTCCTTGGGTTTCCCGATGGTATCACTGATACTATCATGGCAGTAGATTGCCCAACCTTCCTTCCGAGGAGTGGCTGGTGGGTTTGAAAAACCAGTCTTCTGGTTAGCAGTCAAGAGCCTTAGGCACTACGCTACCAGAGCTCCTTGTAACTACTCTAAAATAAATTTACCTCTCCCTCTGGCTATTTAGTTTCCATGAATAATTTCTCAAATGGAGGTAATTTAATCCTGCAGGGTCTTTAACTATGTCAGTTTTTTATTTCATTTTTTTATTTTTTTAACTTAAATCTATAAATGAACCCGTATATTCCTTATTAAACTATACAGCTATAATATAGAGTTTTTGTTTTGTTAACTTTTTATTGTGATTTGAGTGAAATTTTACAAAGCAAACTTGTTTTACATTCAATAGTTCATACACAGATTATATTCCTCGCAGTGTACCAGCCCTCCTCCCACTTCCTCCCTGTGGTTACCCTTTCCCTGTGCCCTTCTTGCCCGTACACTCCTGTCTCCCTGCTTTCTCCTTATGTAAATGCTGCCCTTCCGATCACCACTGGTTCATTGTTCTAAGGAATCCATCTTCCTAGTGTAGGTGTTTAGCTCATAGGCCTGTCTATTGTTTAGCTGAGAGTTAAGTCATTGAAGTGAGTTCAATTCTAGGCCCTAAAAGTGATTCAGGTCCATAGTCTCAGGGGTTTCACCATTGTCTATCAGACCAGTAAGCCTGGTCTTTTTTTATGATTTTGAGTTGTTCCAATTTTTCTCTCAGTCCATCCAGGATCTCCAGTTTTTATCCTTTTCAAACTTGTTGGCATTGATACTGAGCACCCTCTAGTTCTTCTGGTCTCAGGGTCATGTAGGCTGAGGTTCTTTCTTGTGAACTAACTGTTTCCATGTGTCTTTGATTTTCTTCACTGTTCTTTGCTCCAGAAGAGGAGATGGCTGTTTGCTAACTTTTAAGACCCCAGATGCTACTTACGAACGTAAGGTATGGAACAGTATTTTTGTATATTATGTCATGCCAATTTACCTCCATGTCCCCCACAACCATGGTCCCCAGCACACAGGCCCAGTGACTCACTCCCTCAAACAGCTTAGTTATGGCTAAGAAGTTATCCTAACTTTGCTCCCTGTTAGCTTTAAACTGTGTATGGACATTGTTATAGTTCGTACAAATACATATATAAGAACATCATCTCCCAGACCTATGTTGGTCATGGATATATCCCCATTCACCTATCTCTACCTGGTATTGCCTGTCTACCTATGTATTCACCCATAGATTAGTGTTTTCTATTACTGATAATGCAGTATTGTGTATGGAATAGTACTTTCCTTTATAATCTGTTCTTCTTGTGCACCTATCCATATCATCCTTTTCCCTAGTGATATTGTGTTTGTCATACTCTTTTGTTATATTGATTTTTCCTTCACCTATATCAGCACCTGTATCTTAACTATCCATCCTTTTTCCCTACCTTCACCTCCCCTCTCATCCCTGGTAACTAACAAAGAAAATTTCCTTCCCTGTGTAAACCTTTCCTTGACTTTTTATAATAATGGACTCATGCAGTATGTGTCCATCTGTGACAGGCTTATTTCACTCAGCATAATGTCTTCCAAGTTCATCCAAGTTATAAGGTGATTTGCTGATTCTTCATTATTCTTTCATGCTGTATAGTATTCCATTGTGTGTATGTACCATAGTTCGGTTATCCATTCATCTGTTGATGGGTTCTTAGGCTGTTTATGTCTCTTTTCTATTGTAAATAGTGCTGTGATGAACATGGATGTGCCTATATTTACTCTTGTCCTATATCTCACTTCTTTAGGATATAGTCTTGATAATGAGATTGCTGTATCAAATGGTATTTCAATTTCCAACTTTTAAGGAAGCACCATACCATATTCCACAGTGGCTGTACCATTTTACCTCCCCACCAGCAGTTTATGAAAGTTCAAATCTCTCCACACACTCACCAACATTTGTTCTTCTCTGTCTTGTTGAATAATTATTGATGAGACAAGATGATATTTCATTGTTGCTTTTTTATTTGCATCTTTCTAATGGCTGTTGAACAATTTCAAAATGTTGCTGAAGATAATTCAAAAACTGTTGAAGTAGTACATTGAGAGGGAACTGCCAAAAAATGCAAGATGGATTCAGAAGAGGATGTGAAATGAGGGATACCATTGCTGATATCATATGGATCTTGGCTGAAAACAAAGACTATCAGAAGATGTTTACTTGTATTTTATTGACTATGGAAACACATACAACAGTGTGGATCATAACAAATTTTGGACAACATCGTGAAGAATAGGGATTCCAGAACATTTAATTGTGCTCATGAGGAACCTTTACATAGCCCAAGAGGCAGTTGTCTGAACACAGCAAGGTGATACTGCCTCATTTAAAATCAGGAAAGGTACACAGTAGGGTTGTATCCTTTCACCATATTTGTTCAATCTGAACACATAATCAGAGAAGCCAGATTATATGAAGAAGATTGTGGCATCAGGATCAAAAGAAGGCTCATTAACAACCTACAATATGCAGATGACACAACCTTGCTTACTGAAAATGCAGAACACTTGGAGACTTACTGATGAAGACCAAGACTACAGCCTCAGTATGGATTACACCTCAACATTTAAAAAAAAAAAAACAACACCACACAACTGGACCATAAGCAACATCTCAATAAATGGAAAAAAGATTGAAGTCAAGGATTTCCTTTTATTTGGATCTGCAATCAACATCCATGGAAACAAGGCAGGGCAAGATGGCGGACTAGGCAGAAGGATTGCACAGACCCTCTTCAACAAAGAAAAGGGAAACCAATTAACACAGACACAGAAGATAATCTTGGAC
>NW_006921751.1:2997372-3020635 GCF_000298275.1 Orycteropus afer afer
AAAAAAAAAAAAATCCATGGAAACAGCAGTCAAGAAATCAAGCAATGTATTGTATTGGGCAAATCTGTTGCAAAGGACCTCTTTAAAGTGTTTAAGAGCAAAGATGTCACTTTGAAGACTAAGGTGTCCAAGCCATGGTATTTTCAACAGCTTTGTATGCATAAAAGAGATGGACAGTAAATAAGGAAGACCTTAGAAGAATTGATGCTTTTGAATTGGGGTGTTGGGGAAGAAGAACAAAAATCTGTCTTAGAGAAATACAGCCAAAACGTCCTTTAGAAGTGAGAATGGCCAGAATTCATCTCTCATCTTTGGTTATGTTGTCAGAAGGGACCATTCCCTGGAGAAGGATATCATGCTGGGTAAAGTGGATGGGTACCAAAAAAGAACATCCTCAATGAGATGGATTGACATAGTGGCTACATCTATGGGCTCAATTGTGAGGATGGCAAATACCAGTCAGTGTTTTGTTCTTTTGTTCGTAGAGTCACTATGAGTCAGGACCAACTCAACAACACATAACAACAATAATGGCTAATGATCTCGAACATTGCTTCATGTTTGTTGGCCGCTTGAATATCCTCCTTGGTGAAGTGGCTGTTCATGTCTTTTTCCCTTTTTTTTATTGGATTTTTTTTGTCTTTTTGATGTTGAGGTGTTGAAGTTTTCTATACATTTTAGAAATAAATCTCTTGTCTTTTATGTCATTGCCAAATATTTTCCCCCAATTTTAAGTTTTCTATACATTTTAGAAATAAATCTCTTGTCTTTTATGTCATTGCCAAATATTTTCCCCCAATTTTTGGATTCTCTTTTTACTCTTTTGAAGCCTTTAGATGCACCTAAGAATTTAATTTTTAGAAGGTCCCAGTCATCAAGGGCCTTTTCTGCTCTTTGTGCATTTTGGGTAACTCTTGATAGTCTATTTATGCCATAAATTAGGGCCCATAAGTTTGCTCCTATTTTATCTTTGATGATCTTCATAGTTTTGTGTTTTGTATTTGGGTCTTTGATCAATTTTGAGTTTGTTTTTGTGTATGGTGTAAGTTATGGATCTTGTTTCATTTTCTGGCAAATGGATATCCAGTTTTTCTAGCATTGTTTGTTAAAGAGACTATCTCATCCCCATTGAATAGGTTTCAGCCATTTGTCAAAGATCAGCTGTCCATTAAGTGGATGGATCTATTTCTGAATTCTCAGTTCTGTTCCACTGGTCTATGTGTCTGCCATACGAATATGAAGCTGTTTTGCCTACTGTGACTGTATAGTAGGTTTGAGATTGAGGAGTGTGAGACCTCCTACTTTGTTTTTCTTCTTCAGTAGTGCTTCACTTAACCAAGTTCTCTTTTCCTTCCATATAGAGTTAGTGATTGTTTTTTCAATATCCATTAAGAATGATGATGGGATTTGGATTGGGATTTCATTGAATCTATAGAAGGCTTTGGGTAGTATTGATATTTTCCCAATATTCAATCTTCCTATCCATGAGCATGGCATAGTCTTCCATTTATGTAGGTCTCATACTTTCTTATAGTAGTGTTTTGTAGTTTTCTTTGTACAGGTCTTTTGTGTCCCTGGTAGGGTTTATTTCTAAGTATTTTATCTTTCCGGTAGCTGTTGTAAATGGTGTTGTTTCCCTTATTTGCTTTTCAGAGATCTCTTTTTTATGTAGAGAAATCCAACTGATTTTTGTCTGTTGATCTTGTATCCTGCCACTTTTCTGACTCTTTCAACTATTTGTAGAAATTTTCGTGCTGGTTCTCTTGGTTTTCCCATGTATAGTATCATATCATCTGCAAATAGATAAAGTTTTATTTTGTCTTTGTCAATTTGGATGCTTTTAATTTCTCTGTCTTGCCTTATTGCCCTAGCTAGGACTTCCAATACAATGTTGAATAGAAGTGGTGATAAAAGGCATCCTTGTCTGGTTCCCATTCACAATTTAGGGGAATATTTTGAGTTTCTCTCCATTGAGAAAATGTTGGCTGTTGATTTTGCATATATGTCCTTTATTATGTTGAAGAATTTCTTTTCTATTCCTATTTTGCTGAGTGATTTTGTCAGGAATGGGTATTGGATTTTATCAAATGACTTTTCAGCATTAATTGATATGATCAGGTGATTCTTTTCCTTTGTTTTATTTATGTGGTGGATTAAGTTGGTTATTTTTCTAATGGTGAACCATCCTTGAACACCTTATATAAATTCCACTTCCTCATGGTGTATTATTTTTTTGATATAGTGTTGGATTCTATTGGCTAGGATTTTGTTGAAGATTTTTGCATGTATATTCATGAGGGATATTCATCTGTAGTTTTCCTTTTTAGTAGTGTCTTTGCCTGGTATCAGAGTTATGCTTGCTTCATAGAATGAATTTAGGAATATGTCATCCTTTCTGTGTTCTGGAACAGCTTGAGAAGGATAGATGTCAGTTTTCTCTGAATGTTTGATAATTTGATAAACCCAATGAAGTCATTTGGGTCAGGACTTTGTGTGTGTGTGTTGGGGGGAGTTTTTATTTCATTTATTTGTTTTTTTTAATGAACTTCTCCATTTCTTCCTAGTCTGTTTATATTTTCTATCCCAGTCTGTATTAGCTTAGGTAGATCTTGTGTTTCTGGAAGTTTGTCCATTTCTTCTAGGTTTTGCAATTTGTTGGAGTACAGTTCTTCATAGTATTCTGTTTTTATCCTTTTTTATTTCAGTTGGTTCTTTTGTAATGTGAACCATTTCATTTATTATTTATGCTGTTTTGTATTTTCTCTTTCTTTTCTTTAGCTAGATTTGCCAGTGGTTTGTTGATTTTGTTAATCTTTGCAAAGAATCAGCTTCTAGTCTTGTTTTTTATTTTTCTATTGTTTGTTTTCTGCTTCATTGCTTTCTGCTCTAATTTTTATTATTTCCTTTCTTCTGGAGACTGTAGGCTTCTGTTACTGTTTTTCTAATTGTTGGAGTTGGTGGTTAACGTGTTGATTTTGGTTCTTTCTTCTCTTTTGATGTGTTCACTAATTGCTATAAATTCACCTCTGGTTACTGCTTTTTCTGTGTCCTGAAGATTTTGGTATGTTGTGTTTTCATTCTCATTTGTTTCTAGGATTTTTTTTTTATTTCACCTGTTACCCAGTGGTTCTTGATCCATGTGCTATTTAGTTTCCATGTATTTGATTTTTTTTCCCCTGGTCTTCCTCTTATTGATTTTCTAATTTTATAGTTTGTGATCTGAGAAGATGCTTTGTAGAATTTTGATGTTTTTAAATTTAGGGAGTTTTGACTGTAGCCGAACATGGTCTATTGTGCCAAATGAGCCATGTGCACTGAAAAACAATGTGTATTCTATTTTTGTTGGGTGGAGCACTCTGTATGTGTCTATGAGGTCAAGTTGATTGATTTTGTTGCTGAGATCTCTATATTTGCAGTTTCTTTTCTAGTTGTTCTGTCCTTTATTGAAAGTGGTGTTTTAAAAGTTGACTGCTAACCAGAGGTCTGGCCGTTCAATCCCACCAGCCACTCCTTGGACAGAAGATCGGGTAATCTACTTCCATAGTGATACTGCCTAGGAAACCCAAGGAGGGGTCGCTATGAGTCAGATCCAACTTGATGGCAATGAGTTTTTTTGAGTTTACCACTCTTGTAGTATTGCCTATTTCTCCTTTAAATTTACTTAATGTTTTCTTTATGTGTTTTAGAGCTCTTTCATTGGGTGCATAGTTACTTATTATGGTTATGTCCTTTTGGTCTATTGACACTTTTATCTTCATATAATGCTCTATCTTGTCCCTTATGCTGGGTTTTGCCTTGAAGCCTATTTCATCAGCAGTTAATATTGCTATTCCTGTTCTTTTTTTGGTTGCCATTAGCTTGATTAATTTTTTCCCATCACTTGATTTTTAATTTATTTTTATCTTTCTGTCTAAGGTGAGTCTATTATAAGTAGCATATTGATAAATTCTGATTTCTTATCCAATCTGCCATTCTTTTCCCCTTGACATTTAATCTATTTACATTTGGTGTAATTAATGATAGGTATGAACTTACAGATGTTATTCTTTTGTGGTTTTTGTTGTGGTCCTGATAGTTTCTTTGTCCCAAATATTTTTCTTTAAGTTTTCTTTCCTTTTTCATCATTGTTGCTTTTGAATTTACTAAGTCCTTGTGATTTTTTTTTTCCTTTCTTATTTTGGTTAAAAGGTTTATTAATTTTCTTTGTGTTTATCCTGTACTAAATATTTACTCCCTAAGTTTGAAATGGTCTGTTCTATATTGACATTGCCCTGACTTCTTCCCCATGGAAGTCATATTACTGGCCCATTTATTCCCTCCATTTGCCTTGTGGTTGATATTGCTTACAGATTTACTCAGCTGATTCTCTATTTTCCATTTTGTGAGCTTATTTTAGATTTGAGAATTCTTTTTCTGGGTTGGTTTCTGAGTGATGACATATGCTTTAATCTTAAGTTGTCTTTCATTGTTGGTTCTCTGTTGAAAGAATTACATTTGACATTTCTTGTAGGGTTGGACCAGTTTTTACAAATGCCTTTAATTTCTGTTTAGGAATGTCCTAATTTTGCCATCATATTTAAAGACAAATTTTTCTGTATACATAGTTTTCTGTTGGCAAATTTTTCCTTCAAGATTTTGTACATGTCATCCCATTGCCTTTTTGCCTGTATGATTTCTGCTGAGAAATAAGAGCTAAATCTTGTTGGTTGTACTTTGTAGGTAACATTTCATTTTTCCTGAGCTATTGCCAAGATTCTTTCTTTGTCTTTGGTTTTAGAAAGTTTGATTATGATATATCTTGGTGAATTTCTCTTGGGGTCTATCCTCTATGGGGCTCATTGAGCTTCTTGGTTGGATATCTTTTCATCTTTCATTATATAGGGGAAGTTTTCTGTTAGGAAGTCTTCAATGATTTTCTCTGGTTTTCTTTTGTTTGTTTGTTTTTCCTCCTCTTGTTAGAGTATTCCAATCAAATTCCTAGGTTTTTTTTTTTTTTTTTTTTAATTTCTCTTCATTCTCTTTTATGATTTTTCCTCATGAAATGTGGTGTCAAGGGATTTGTCTTCTAGCTAGGACATATGTTCTTCAGCCAGTTCTATTCTACTCTTTTGTCCTTCCAGTGTGTTATCTATCTCCATAATTTTAGTCTTTGTGCCATATTCAGCATGGCAGCACAGGTCAAGAAACAGAGCAACACAAAAGGATTAAGAGAAAGGGGGCCAGGTGGATGTATTCTGCTAGAGTGACCCCTGATGCCTTTGTTCTACTTCATTTATATGTTTCTACATGATTACATCATTATTCTTGGATTCCATACAATCAACTATTTTCTACATAGTTAAAGTTTTACTCCTCTAAGTGCTCAAGGACAACAGATGGTCATTGAAACAACCACAAAAACCTCCTCAGGATTAAGGAATGTAAAACAATAAATGTTTACTAGCGCACAGTGACCCAAAATGGAAAATAGTGACCCAAAGTATGAATGTCCCAACAAGATAGCAAACATGAACTATTGGAATAACATCTACATTTGATACTTAATATTTTCCAAGTAAGCATTTAACCATGAGAAAGGCCTTGCCTTCTTTTGTTGCTGTTGAACATGTGCCTTGCACTCATGTCCTTTGATAATTTTTCTCTTGGTCTCCAACATCTTTGTCCCCTGGATATCTAATTATTGCTTTTGTATAATTTCTAATCATCTATTTATTTTGTCATTTTGTTGTTGTATGATTTTTTTCAAATTCTTTAAGGGTATTGTCTGTTGTTTCCTTGCTTCTGTTTATGGTTTCTTTGAGCTCTTGGTTGTATATATACATAAATATATATCTCTCAAATTTCTTATCAGGTAGTTCCATTACCTGTTCTTCTTTTAGAAGATTTCCTAATTCTTCATTTTGATACCTTGCTTCTGTCCTGTTTCTTTTTTTAAATAAAAGTTGTCTGTTTCCTCTGACAAACTTTGAAGTTGTTTTTATTTGTTGATTGTGTGTTTGTTTGTTTCACACTGCTTTTTTTTTTCCAATATATCCAGATATGTAGGGCAGATGTGCTTCTTTGTTAACTTGGCATCACTGGGGTGCTCCCCAGCAATCTCCAGAATGGTGGAATAATTGATGGGAATATAGGTGAGGATCTCTGTTTGACATGAAGAGGAGTTGCAGCTGGGGTGAACAGGTGTGTACAATGACTGTTGTTGATTCAATGGTGTAGGAGCTGATAGTGGTGTTCATCTATTGGGTAAGGTGGTTGGTACAGTAGATATAGCTGACTAGTAGAGAGTTAATGTCCTCCTCCTGTCCGATTGGGCAAGGAAAAAAAAGGAGAAGAAGAAGAGAAGAAAAAGGAAATAAGTAATATTAGGAAAAAAGAATAACTGAAAGGTGGCTGTAGCAATAGTATTTACCCCTATGCACAGGGAACATGTGCATTTGTTAGATCAGAGAGCATATCCCTCCTATATAATTCCCTGGCATAGGTATGTCACCTTTCTGGGTACATGCAGCCATTTGTCCAGCTCTTGCTCAGATTCAGTCAAGCAAGAGATGGTTCTTAGCCCAGTTTCTTCAACTGTCCAAACACACCAGCCCAAGCCTGGCTTCTGCCAATGGTGAGGTAATTCCCTTTTTTTCCTCTCTCCTCACTCCATGGACACATGTACCACTGTAACTCTGACCCAATACCCTGCATGTTTCTCTCTCAGCTCCCACACATCTGACACATCTGTTGCTCACTTTGAATTCCTCTCAATCTGTCTACACTCTGTCTTATATTTCTGTGTATAATCCCTGAAGTTGGTTACTTTTTTTTCCTCCTTGTCAGCATCCTTGTCTCTATTGAAGATGTTTTCTTTTCGGAAGGTTCCCATCCTGTTCTCTCCCCTGAGAATCTTGTTCCATTTCTCTTTTCAATAAGCATTCACTCTAATTCTTTATCTTCCCATTTAATGCTCAGAATTCCAGAATCTTTATGTGTGTCTGTTTCACTCAGTTTTTCTAGATTGGTGCTGTAGAGGGATTTGGTACAGTGTGTTAGCAGGATGCCATCTTGTCCCTGGCCTGGTACAGAGTTTTAAATGTGATGTTTAAATTTGATGTTGGCACATCAGCATCAATAATATTACTGTGAAATTTTGCTATTCTTTGAAGTAAAAATGACATTTTCCTATATATCATGTGTTTTCCTTAAACTAGGCTAGTCACCAAAGGCCATATAAATACTGGGCACCATCTGGTCTGGGGAGAAAACATAGGCAGCCATCAAATGATACATTTTTACTGACAGAGGCTTCTAGGTAATGTCTGTCTCCCATAAAGAGGAAATGATCTTGATCCATAATCTGTCCAGTCTCAGCCAATTTTGCCATGGGGAACATGATCTTCTTTTAATGTGTGACACTCAGATTATAAGACAGTACCATTAAGATTGTATTTCCAGTGATGACTTCTGGTAAATAGACTGGACATAGTTTTTCACTGCCCTTTCCCTCCTTCCTACCTGCCTGCCTTCCTGTCTTCGAGTCTTCCTGCTTTCCTTTCTTTTACTTCTCTTTCTCCACCTCCTCCTCTACTCCTCCTCTTCCTTCTTCTTTTCTCTCCTCTTTCTTCCCTTCCTCTCTCTTTCTCTTTTCTTCTCCATCTCCCTCTCTCTCTCTCCTTTTCTAAATTTTAAATAGTTTAATCATCTTTCCAAGTCTCCTACTTATCATAGACTAATTTCCTGAAGGAGAACTCATTAGTCTCCCTGTCTGAATTAAAACTTCTTCTCAAAATGGTGATGAACCTCCAGAAAAGGCATCTACACTTGACTCAACACATCATGTCCAGTCCTCAGAACTCCCAGATCTCTCTTTATATGGTGGAGCCAGTGTGGTAGTTAAGGTTGTGTGTCAACTTGGCTGGGCCTTGTTGAGTGGCTGGGCAGCTAGTGATAGTTATTCCCCATAATGACACTGGCAATCAACTTCATGGTGGTATCTACCACAAGCAGCTGAGTATCTGCTTTATGGATGTGGTTTGCTTCCCCTATATAAGAAGCAGCTTTGGGAATAGTCTCTAATTTATGGAAACTTGAACTCTGCATGTGGCTGAGTCATTGTTCAGCAGCTTGTCATGCTCTGCCGATCTTGGGACTTTCAGTGGACTTGAATGAATGGCCTGTCGTGTGATTTGGTAACATTGGGACTGTGCCTTTTCACTTGTCAACCTTGGGTTCATCAGCCTCAGCAGCCAGCAGCTGCCTGAGTGAAAAGATCTCTCCAGCTTCAGTGGGCCAGGAGCAAGAGGCAAAGCTGAAGCCCAAGGTCAAGGGGTTTTCACCCAGCCCCTAGAGCATGGCACTTTGAACTCAGACTTCTGGCCTCCAAAACTGTGAGAATAACCTATTTGTTAAAGCCATCTCATTTGTGGCATATTCTTGTCAGAGTGGCACTAGGTAACCAAACCAGCCAGTTTTACTTCAGCCACTGTAAGTGTAGTTGCCACTAGGTACACATGTTATGAATAATATTTAATTATATTGTTCCTGTTGTCCTTATTAAGTACTGTTGAGTCAGTTATAACTCATAAAAACCCAATGAGCAACAGAATGAAACATCATCTAGTTCTGTGTTATCCTCTCAATCATTGCTATCTTAAGCCCATTGTTGCGGCCACAGTGTCAATTCATCTTATTCAAGGTCTTCTAATACATTAAAAATTATACTAGACACATAAAATATCGATCCCCCAGAAGATTATCAGTTGAACATACTTGACTCTTATATACAATTCCATTTTATATGCATAATGTTTCCCATAATCATCCTTTTCAGTTTCAGAGGCAGAACCATCAGATATTTGATCGCATATCAGGCATTTATTCACTCTCTTGGAAACTGTTCTGATTTCCTGAATGTCTGCTTTGTGTAATATTCCTTCCACATTCCTATTTTTTTTTTTTTTTCCAGTAAAAGAGCAAAAGAGACTTCAACCTATTGGAAATGCAATGGTGACACATTTCCCTTCATACTCACACCCAGCTAACACAACATATGTAGTCCAATACAAGGATATGATTTATATCAAGGCTACAATAGAACCAATATAGTAAATATAAGCAGCAAAATATAACTCAAATGTAAATTCCAACCAGCTAATATTGAGGTCACTGCCATTGAGTCAATTCTGACTCATAACAATCCCCATTGAGTTTCTGAGGCTGTAAATCTTTATGGAAAAAATTGCTCTACCTTCCTTCCATGGAGCAGCTTGTGGGTTTGAACCACACATGCTGATTGCAACGATGGGCTCAGATATGGCAAGGATTGTGGGGCTGGCACAGGACAAGGAAGTGTTGTTTCCTTCTGTTGTACATAGGGTTGCTATGAGTCAGAGCCAACTTCACAGCACCTAACAACAACAACAACAATATTGAGGTGGATCATCGAGGTTTTTAAAGTCATTTCTAAAGGGACACTGATGGTGCAGTGGGTAACCACTCAGTTTCTTTGGAATGGACACAAATACCAATTTCTTCCAGTCAGTTTGCCAGGTAGCTGGCTTCCCAATTTCTTGGCATAAATGAATAAGCACCTCCCATGCTACATCTGTTTGTTGAAACATCTCAGTGGGTATTCAATCACTTCCTGAAGTCTTGTTTTTCACCAGTTCCTTCAGCACAGCTTAGACTTCTTCCTTCAATATCACTGGTTCTTGATTACATGCTATACCATGAAATAGTTGTACATCAACCAGTTCTTTTTGATACATTGACTCTGTGTATTCTGTCCATCCTCTTTTGATGTTTCCTGCATCATTTGCCCCTAAGATCCTTCAATATTGCATCTCAAGACTTGAATTTTTTCTTGAGTTCTTTTAGCTTGAGAAATGCTCAGTGTGTTCTTCCCTTTTGTTTTTCTATCTCTGGGTATTACACATTTCATTGTAGTACTGCAGTTTGTCTTCTAGAGCTGCCCTTTGAAATCTTCTCTTCAGCTCTTTTATTTCATCATTTTGTACCTATTAATATACATTAATTCTTTAGTTTGTCTCCATGCTGCTCAACCTCATGGTTATGGCATGATAACTATTTTAATATTCAAATATTTAAATTCCCCACTCCAGTTCTTAATCAAACTGCCACCATATCTCTAATATGGAATTTTATTTGTTCGTATAAACTTATGCCTCTTAGCTCATATTTGTACATTGGCAATAGTGAAAAAACATACCTTTGTGTGATGCAATAAAAAGTATGAGACTTGAGTAGATTCACAGTCTGCTCCAAACCTTTAATATTTTCCTCAGCCATAGTTATGGGTAATGGATAAGCAAAAACAAAGTCTGCTATGTGTTTATCTCAGTCTGAACCCAGGTGAAGTCACCTGTAGCTGCCATTAAATGTCCTTTGTCATCAACCTGCCATTCCTTGCCCTTGCGAAATTTTGCCCAAAGCCATCTTTATGAAAATTCTTCCCTATTAACTTTCTGGATAGCTTGTTACCAAATTAGTTTCAATAAAGTGTTGCTGTTAGATGTTGTCAAGTCATTTCCAACTCATAGAGACCCCATGCACAGAAGAACCAAACACCGCCTGATCCCGCACCACTAAATAAAGTAATATGTAATAATACAATAATATGTCATTATTTCTCCATATTGTATAGTTTGAGTGGCAAATGCCTGTTTATCCCATATACCCAACTTGATATATTAATTAAAAAAGTCAATACATTAGCCTGTGTATATTAACCCCTTATGTGTTAGCAACCAGTTTTATCTGGTGGACATCTACATAGTCCATTTTTATTCTACTACAGAAATCCCACAGAAAACTCCATAATCTCATTCTCCACACAAGGATATATTAAATGTACAATCATAGAGATTCCTTCTGCATTAAATGAAAGGCAATTGACCCCAAGGTGATTAAATATACAAGCATAATTCAAGTGAGAAACCAAATACTCTTGCACTGTTAGATAGACTGCACCAATTCTGGCCATTGTATTGCCTTCTTCAACCAAGGTCTTGCCATCTGCAGAAGAAAGCTTAAACTTGCAACAAGCTTAATGCTCTTCAATTTGGGGACTACTACCAAAAAAAAAAAAAAGGAAGTTCTGGTAGTGTAGTGCCTAGGGCACTTGACTGCTAACCAGAAGGCTGGCAGTTCAAGCCCACTAGCCACTCCTTGGAAGGAAGATGGGGCAATCTACTTCCATAGTAATACTGCCTCAGAAATCAAAGGAAGGGTTGCTATGAGTCGGGTCCGACTCGATGGCACATAGCAACAAACAACAACAACAACAACCAAAAAAAAAAACCAGTAAGCTTACATTGCTTTTCTGTTGTTAGGTGCTGTTGATTCAGTTTTGACTCATAGCGACCTTATGTACAACAGAATGAAACATTGCCAGTTTCTGCTCCATCCTCAAAATCATTGCTGTACTTCAGCAGACCATCACAGTCACTGTTTTCAATCCATGTTGTCAATCCCTTGTTTGCTGACCCTCCTCTTTACCCAGCATGATATCCTTCTCCAGGCACTGTCCCTTCTAACAGCATTACCCAAGTATGAGAGATGAAATGTGATCATTCTTGCTTCTAAGGAGCATTCCAGCTGTAGTTCCTCCAAGACAGATTTGTTTGTTCCTTTAGCAGCCCATGGTACTTTCAATATTTTTCACCAACACCACAATTCCAAAGCATGAATTCTTCTGTGACCTTCCTTATTCACTGTCTAATTCTGACATGCATATGAGATTAGTGAAATTACCATGGCTTGGATCAGACATCATCACTCTTAATTTTTATTTATTTATTTATTTTAACATTGAGGTGTAATTCATACTGAAAGCTATAGTTATTGATCCTCATTAGTAAGTGCTTCAAGTCATCTTCACTATCAACATGTGAGTTTGTGTGATCTGCATATTGCAGGTTGTTAATGCATCTTCCTACAATCCTGACGCCACAAGCTACTTCATATAGTCCAGCTTCTCAGGTTATTAGCTTAGCATAAAAATTTAATGAATTTGGTGAAGAAATACAACCCTGATGCGCATCTTTCATGATTTTAAACCATGCAGTATCTACTTGTTCTGTTCAAATGACTGCTTTGGTCTATGTAGAACTTCCTCATGCTCAATCAAGTGTTTTAAAATTCACCTTCTTCTCAAAGTTACCCATTATTTGTTATGATCCACACAGTCCAATGCCTTTGCATAGTCAAAAAAATACAAGTAAACGTCTTTTTGGTATTCTTTTCTTTCAGCCAAGATTCATCTGATATCAGCAATGATATCCTTGGTTCCATATCCTCTTTTGAATCAGGCTTGAATTTATGGAAGTTCCTTTGATGATGTACTGCTGCAACTATTTATAATTATCTTCAGCAAAACTTTACTTTTGTGTGACATTAATGATATTGTTAGATAACTTACACATTCTGTTGGATTGCTTTCATTTGGAATGGGTGGGAATGTGTATCTTTTCCAGTTGTTTGGCCAGATAGCTATCTTACAAATTTCTTGGCATAAACTAGTGAGTACCTCCAGAGCTAAATCCTTTTGTTGAGACATCTTAATGGATATTCCATCAGTTCATGGAGACTTGATTTTTACTAATGCCTTCAGTTCAACTTGGACTTCTTCTTTCCATACCATGGTTCTTAATCATATGTTTCTTCCTGAAATTGTTGAACATTGTCTAATTCTTTTTGGTACAGTGACTCTTGTGTATTCCTTCCATTTTCTTTTGCTGCTTCCTGAATTTTTCACTATTTTCCACAGGGTTGGTTATGAGTAGATGACATCTAGGCAGATTACAACTTATAATGACCTTATGCACAATTAAATTATATTTCCTCTGATCCTTCAATATTGCAACTTGAGGCTTGAATTTTTTCTTCAGTTTTTTCAGCTTGAAAATGCCAAGCATGTTCTTACTCTTTGATTATCCCACTCCAGATCTTTCTACATTTCATTACTTTACTTTGTTCTCTCAAGCTGACCTTTGAAATCTATCCCACTGTTTTACTTCATCATTTCTTCCATTTGCTTTAGCTACTCTTTTTTTAAGAGCAAATTTCAGAATCTCTTCTTACATCTATTTTTATTTTCTTTTCCTTTCCTGTCTTTTTAAGTGAACTTTTGCTTTCTTCATGTATGATATCCTTGATGTCATACCACAACTTGTGTTGTCTTTGATCACTCATGTTCAATACATCAAATCTATTCTTTAGATGGTCTCTAAATTCAGGTGTGATATATTCAAAGTCATGTTTTTGTGCTTGTGGACTTGTTTTAATTGTTTTCAGCTTCAACTTATACTTGCTTATGAGCAATTGATGGTTGCTTCTAGTTGGCCACTGCTCTTATTCTGACTGATGATATCATCTCTTTCCACAAATATAGTCAGTTTGATTCCTGTGTATTTTATCTGGCAAGGCCCATGTGTATATTCACCATGTATGTTGTTGAACAAATGGAATTACAGTGCATTAGCTGGTTATGCAAAATTCTATCACATGATCATTTCTATCACCAAGGCCATATCTTCCAACCACTAAACTTCTTTGAATCCAACGTTTGGATTGCAATCACCAGTAATCACCAATATATCTTGATTGCATGTTTGATCAATTTCACATTGCATAAGTGGTAAAGATCTTCAATAGCCACATCTTTGGCTTTAGCGGTTAAAGTGAAAATTTGAATAATAGTAGTATTAACTAGTCTTCCTTGAAGGCATGCGGATATTATCCTATCACTGAAAGCATTGTGCTTTGGTGTAGATCTTGAAATGTTCCTTTTGATGATGACTGCAATGTCATTGCTCTTCAATTTGTCATTCCTTACGTGGTAGATCATATAATTGTTTGATTCACAATGTTCAATACCAGTCCATTTCAGCTCAGTAATGCTGAGGCTATTGATCTTTATGCATTCTGTTTAATTTTTTGTAACTTTTAATTTTCCTACATTCATGATTTGGACATTCCACATTCCAATTACTAATGGATGTTTGCAACTGTTTCTCCTCACTTTCAGTCTTACCACATCAGCAAACGAAGGTCCCAAAAGTTTTATTCCATCCATGTCATTAAGGTACACTCTACTTTGAAGAGGCAACTCTTCCCAGTCTTATTTTGAGTAACATCCAAACTGAGGAGCTAATCTTCTGGCACTATATCAGACAATGTGTCACTACTATTCAGTGGCCAGTTTTTTTTTTTTTCACAAACAGACCTACTTATGTCCTTCTTCCTAGTTGGTCTTAGTGTGGAAGCTCCACTGAAAACTGTCCACAGTGGATGATCCTGCTGGTATTTGAAATGCTGGTGGCATAGCTTCCAGCATCAAAGCAACACACAAGCTATCACAGTAAGACAAACTTACAGATTAGTGGTGGTACATCACTTTAGTAGGATAATAATTATATATTTAGACTTTTGAGCCATAGTTATTGGCAATTGTTTCAGTGGTCTGTCATCTCTCCCAAAGGCAAGACTAAAACATGCTCATGGTTAAAATTAAACTCTTATAGCCACCAGTGTTACTATTTCATTTCCATTTTATCAGTGAGTTCTACTGAGATAATCTATCTTTACTAGAATGTTTCTTTGAAATCATTCATAACTTAATAGGTATTTTGGGTCTCAAATTTATTATCTTCTTCAATGATGAGAAGTCTCCACCAAAGCCAAGTTTTAAGGAATCATTTTTTTCTTAGAGCAACTATATCTAGATACTAACTTGCAAGTCCCAAAATCCTAGTAGTCACCAAGTGAGGACTTCAACCAGAGTCTGCAAGGCTGAAGACTTGTGTATGCATAGTGGACACTTCCAGAATAATTTGTGCATCATATTGTCTTAATTGTGCTACTTGAGCTATAACCCTTTCTTTGTAAGTCTCTGAAGATCTTTTTTTGATCCAGATTCCAGGCATATTCAGATTTCCTTTTGATCACTTTATATGTAAAGGCTAACAATATTTTATGTGTAATGTGTGTGGATGGGGTCATCTACTTCTCAAATATTTGGCTACTGAAAACCTTATGAATTGCAGTACACTGTGTGAAACATTACAGGAAAACATTATGAATAGCCCTGAAACATTGTCTGATATAGTGCCAGAAGATAATCCTCTCAGGCCAGAGGGGAAAAAAAAAAAAAAACACTCACTGTTGTTGAGTCAATTCCAACTCATAGCGACCTCTCCTTGGGTTTTCCAGGAAGTATCTCTATGGAAGTAGATTGCTCAGTCTTCCTTCTGAGGAGTGGTTGATGGGTTTGAACTGCTGACCTTCTAGTTAACAGTCAAATGCCATAGGCACTATGTCATGAGAGCTCCCTATCAGGTCAGAAAGCACTGAAAATACAACTGGGGAAGGGCTGCCTCCTCAGAGTAGTACTGACCCTAATGATATGGATGGAGTAAAGCTTTCAGGACCTTCATTTGCTGACAAGGTATGACTCAAAATGGGAAGAAACAGCTGCACACATCTATTAATAATCAGAACGTGGAATGTACAAGGTATGAATGTAGGAAAATTGGAAGTTGTCAGACATTAAATGGAACACATAAAGATCAATATCTTAGGCATTAGTGAGCTTAAATTGACAAATTTCAACCATTTTGAATCAGACAATCATATGATCTACTATACCAGGATTGGCAAAGTGAAGAGAATGGTATGGCATGGCATTCATTGTCACAAAGAGTGTTTCAAGATCTATCCTGAAGTACCATGCTGTCAGTGGTAGGATAATACCCATATGCCTACAAGGAAGACCGGTTAATACTACTATTATTCAATTTATGCATTAACTATCAAAGCCAAGGATGAGGAAATTGAAGATTTTTTATCAATCTCTTGAGTCTGAAATGGGCCAAACATGCAATCAAGATGTATTGACTATTACTGGTGATTGGAATGCAAAAATTAGAAACAAAGAAGAATCACAAATAGTTGGAAAATGTGGCCTTGGTGATAGAAATGATGCCAGAGATCATATGACAGATTTGGCAACACCAATGACTTATTCGTTGCAAATACCTCATTTCAACAACATAAATGGAAACTATACATGTGGACCTCGCCAGATGGAATACACAGAAATCAGATCAATTACATTTGTGGAAAGAAGCAATGAAGAAGATCAATATCTTCAGCCAAAACAAGGCCAGGAGCAGACTGTGGAGACCATCAATTGTTCATATGCAAGTTCAAACTGAAGCTGAAGACAATTTAAACAAGTCCAATGGAGCCAAAATATAACCTTGATTACATCCCAGTTGAGTTTAGAGACCATCTGAAGAACAGATTTGACGAATTGAACACCAATGACCAACAACCAAAGGAATTGTGGGATGACATCAAGAACATCACCCATGAAGAAAGAAGAAGGTCATTAAAAAGACAGAAAAAGGAAAAAAAGATGAAAATGTGTGTCAGAAGACACTATAAAGCTTACTCTTGAATGGAGAGTAGCTGAAGCAAAAAAAAAAAAAAAACACAAAAGATGAAAGAGCAGAACAGAAGGTTTCAAAGGGCAGCTCAAGAAGACAAAATAATGAATTATAATGAAATGTGCACAGGCCTGGAAAACCAAAAGGGAAGACATGCTTGGCATTTCTCCATCTGAATGAACTGAAGTAAAAATTCAAGCCTTAGATGCAATACTGAAAGATTCTATGAGTAAAATATTGAATGAACCAGGAACCATCAAAAGAAGATGGAAAGAATATAGACTCACTGTACAAAAAAGATTTGGTCAATGTTCAACTATTTCAGGGGGTAGTATATGCTCAAAAACCAATTGCATCAAAGGAAGAAGTCAAAGCTACACTGAAGGAATTGGCAAAAAAAAAAAAAGGCTCCAGGAGTTGAAGGGGTACCTATTGAAATGTTTCAACAAACAGATGCAGCACTGGAGGCACTTACTCATTGTTGCCAAGTAATTAGGAAGATAGCTACCTCGCTAACTGACTAGAAGAGATCGATATTTGTTCCCATCCCAAAGAAAGGTGATACCACCGAATGTGGGAATTATCAAACAGTATCTTTAATATTACATCCAAGTAAAATTTTGCTGAAGATAACTCAAAAATGGTTGCAGCAGTGCATTGACAGGGAACTTCTATAAATACAAGCTGGATTCAGGAGAGGACATGGAATTACAGACATCATTGCTGATGTTAGATGAATCTTGGCTGAAAGCAAAAAAATACCAGAAAGATGTTTACTTCTGTTTCATTGACTATGCAAAAGAATTTGACTGTTAGATCCTGAGAAATTATGAATAACATTGAGAAGAATAGGAATTCCAGAACACTTTATTGTGCTCATCAGGAACCTGTACATAGACCAGCAAACTGTTTTTGAACAAAACAAGGGGATACTGCATGGGTTAAAATCAGGAAGGAAGTGTGTCAGGGTTGTGTCCTTTCACCATACTTATTCAACCTGCATGCTGAACAAATATTATGAGAAGCTGGACAACATGAAGAACAGGGGGCCAGGATTGGAGAAAGACTCATTAACAACCTGCAATATGCAGATGACCCAACCTTGCTAGCTGAAAATGAAGATGACTTGAAGCTCTTACTGATGAAGATGAAAGTCTGCAATATGGATTACAACTCAACCTAAAGAAAACAAATTCCTCACAACTGGACCAATAAGCAGCATCACAATAAGTGGAGAAAAGATTGAAGTTGTCAAGGATTTCATATTATTTAGATCCACAATCAATACCCATGGAAGCAGAAGTCAAGAAATCAGACATCTTATTGCACTAGGCAAATGCCTTAGGCACTATGCCATGAGCACTTCCTTTGAAGACTCAGGTATGCCTCACCCAAGCCATGGTATTTTCAATAGTCTTACATGTATGTGAAAGTTGCACAATGAATAAGGAAGACCAAAGAAGAGTTGATGCGTTTGCATTGTAGTGTTGGTGAAGAATACTCAGTCTCATTGACTGCTAGAAGAATGAACAAATCCTGGAATAAGTGCAGCTGGAATGCTCTTTGGTAGCGAGGATGGCCAGACTTCATCTCACCTCCTTTGGTCAAGTTATCAGAAAGGACCACTCCCTAGACAAGGAAATCATGCTTGGTAAAGTGAAGGGTTAGAGAAAAAGGGGAAGACCCTCAATGAGATGGATTGACACAGTGGCTGCTATGATGTGCTCAAGCATAGCAAGGATTGCAGGCATGGCACACCACTGGACAGTGTTTTGTTCTCTTGTACATAGCATCACTATGCATCACAGCCTACTCAATGGCAACTAACAGCTACAACAATGCTCACATCCTCCAAAATTCTAATAGCCCTACAAGCCATTGTGCTTCTTTCTTACTATTAATGTTTGGAAATCGTATAAGCTTATTCTGTACTATCTGTGAAAAGTCTCATATGATCTCAACCCAAGTTACTCACCAGATTGAACTAAATGAGTTATTACCGTTTTAATTTCTCCCCTAGCTGCTTCTTCTGATGTGAAAAAAAATCATGATAGTATCATTGTAATGAATCAATTTACTATTGGCAATTATCAAGTATAAATCTTGTTTTTCTAAATTAGGACAGTATATTACAGAATATAGGAACCTTTATGGAAGAAAAGAAAATGTATATATAGTTGTTCTTCACAAGAAACAGTGAATTAAGCCTTTTGATATTGGAATGGAAAAAAAGTATAAGCCAATTCCATGACAAAATATCAGTATATTTTAGTCTATCAGACTCTCTAATCAAATTTTGCCATGGCTGGCACTGTGAAGACTCTCAACAGAAATACTTTAATCTAGCTGTGATCATTAGGAATTAAGTCTCTAGGAACCACCTTATTTCCTCACAGGCCAGTTGTAAAGTGAAATAAATTTGTAAGATAAGCACTGTTACCTTCCGCATTATTTACATTATAATAAAATTTATTTTTATACATTTGAAATTTCTTCTGCCTAATTTTTATGGAGGAAGAATTTTGCCATTCTAAAGATTCTCATTTGATGACCCATTTAAAGAGTGAAAGGTAGACTCATCTCATATCGAAACATGGGCTAGCATAGCAAAGTTCTCCATCCACATCACATTTATCCATTCAAGTACAGATGATGTCACCAAATGAAACCATTTACTACTTGCTTTCCAAACTGTAGTTTCATCAAAACCCTGGTATTTTCTACGACATGATCAATATACCCTCCAAGTTTTACTTTTGGCCTTGTAATATTACACTTCCAGCCTCTATCAACTATTGAAGTACATGATAACCCAGTGTCTAATGGGTCTCCAAATTTCTGTTCAACTCCCTCAAATGATTGAATTTTAACAAAGATTAGAGGTGCTTTTAAAAAATGGATACAAATTCATTGACATTTCTACCATACGAAGTTATGGTTTATATCCCCTCCCTTTGAGTTTGGATGGTCTTGTGATTGCTTCAGTCCATAGGCTGTGGCATAAGTGGTGCTACAAAATATCCAATGGTAAGTCAGAAAAGACCATGCAATTTTCATCCACTTCTTTTGGGAAGTTTACCTTGGACGAATGTATCCACCACGTAAAAACCAGATTACTCCGAACCTGGCATGGTGGAGAGATCACATGTTCTTTCATTTGATGTCCCAACTGATGCCAGCCTTCGCATGGTGGGAGGGATTTTATTTCCTCCACAATGGTCCAGGCAAAGAAATACTAGCCCATAAACCAATCATAATTTTCTTCCCCATCACCTTAAAGGATGGGGAAAATTTAGAATCTTGTTCAAACATATTCTTTTTCTCCAATCCTTTTCCATATCATTGCATTTAAATTAATCAAAGGTAGTAGGGATTTGACAGAGATTTAGTGTCTTGCTTCTAATTACAGAATGCAGCTGAGATGTTTATGTATTAATTTGACACTTTATAGCATTATTTTTCTGATCTATTAAGAAGAAATATTTCCATTTATATGTGTCTTATAAAAATGCCCTGCAGAATTTCATTCTGTTGTACATAGGGTTGCTATGACTAAGAACTGACTCAATGGCACCTAACAAGAACAAAACACTATTACAAACTAAAAAAAATAAATAAATAAACCTCTATTTATGCCTATTTCTACTAGCTGTTCTTGTAAGTGAGCAAAGCTTTATGAGATAAGAAACATTCAAGTACATGTGATTTTAAATATCTTTTAGTCTTATGTGGCCTTGAAAATACAGAAATTACAGAATATTCTCAAGTTCTGGGCCTATGGCATTAAATGGAAATCTTTGAAATATCATAGTGTTTTATTAAATGCAAAGGTGCACATTGTTGCTAGATGCCATTGAATCATTAGCAACTCATAGTGATCCTATGCACAATAAAACAAAATACTACCTGGTCTGCTCCATCCTTATAATCATTCTTACATTTGAGCCCATTTTTGCAGCCACCATGCCATTCTTTCTTATTGATGGTAGTCATCTTTGTCACTGACTCTCTACTTTATCATGCCTGATGTCCTTCTCCAAAGAGCGGCCCCTCCTGAGAACATGTCTGAAGTACAAGAGACAAAGTCTCACCATCCTTGCCTCTAAGAAGCCATCTGGTTCAATTTCTTTGAAGACAGATTTGTTTGTTCTAGCAGTTCATGATATATTCAGTATTTACCAATACCATAATTCAAATGCCTAATATCTACTTCCGTATTTGTACCCATTCCAAAGAAAGGTGATCCCACACAATGTGGAAATTATTGAACAATATCATTAATATTGCATGCAAGTAAGACCTTACTGAAGATAATTCAAAAATGGTTCAGCAGTATATTGACAGAGAACTTCCAGAGGTGCTAGCTCGATTCAGAAGAGGACATGGAACAAGGATATCATAGCTTCTGTCAGATGGATCTTGGCTCAAGGCAAAGAATACCAGAAGGATGTTTACTTGTGCTCTATTAACTATGCAAAGGCAATTGATTGTGTGGATCATGACAAATTATGGATAACATTGAGAAGAATGGGAATTCCCAAACACTTGATTGTACTCATGAGGAACCTGTACCTTGCCCAGGAGGCTGTTGTTCGAATAGAACAAGGGGACACTGCATGGTTTAAAATCAGGAAGGGAGTGCATCAGGGTTGTATCCTTTTCCCATACTTATTCAATCTATATGCTGAGAAAATAATCTGAGAAGCTGGATTATATGAAGAAAAATGTGGCATCAGGATTGGAGGAAGAATCATTAACAACCTGAGATATGCTGATGATACAACTTTGCTTGCTGAAAATGAGGATGACTTGAGGCACTTACTGATGAAGATTGAGGAACACAGTCTGCACTATGGATTATGTCTTAATATAAAGAAGACAAAAATCCTCACAACTGGACCAATAAGCAGCATCATGATAAATGGAGAGAAGATTGAGGTTGTCAAAGAATTCACGTTGCTTGGTTCTACAATCAAGGCCATGGAAGCAGCAGTCAGGACAGTAGACAACGTGTAGCACTGGGCAGGTCGGCTGCGAAGGAACTGTTTCCAGTGCTGAGGAGCAAGGATGTCTCCTTGAGGACTAAGGTGTGCCTGACACAAACCATGATATTTCCAATCGCCTCATATGCATGTGAGATCTGGACAATGAATAAGGAAGACTGAAGAAGAGTTGATACTTTTGAGTTGTGGTGCTGGCGAAGAATGCTGAAAGTATGTGGACTGCTAAAAGAACTAACAGATCTGTCCTGGAGGAAGTGCAGCTGAGATGCTACTTGGAAGTGAGGATGGCCAGAATTTGTCTCACCTACTTTGGTCATGTTGTCAGAGGGGACCATTCCCTGGAGAAGGATGACATGCTTGGTAAGGTGGAGGGCCGACGAAGGAGGGGAAGGCCTTCAACGAGATGGATTGACATGGTATCTGTGACAATGGGCTCAAGTACAGCAAGGATCATGGAGCTGGCGTGGGATCAAGGGGTGTTTTGTTCTGCTGTGCGTGGGGTCGCTATGAGTCAGAAATGACTCGATGGCACCTAACAACAACAATATCTATTTCAGCCTTCCTTATTCATTGGCTAGCTTCTGCATGCACATGAGGTGATTGATAGCTTGGATCAGGTGAACCTTAGTCTTCATAGTAACATATTTGCTCTTTACACTTTAAAGAAGTCTAGCAGCAGATTTGCCCAATGCAATACTTCATATGATTTCTTTACTGCTTCTTCCATTGTGTTGATTGTAGATTCCAGTAAAATGAAATCCTTGACAATTTCAATCTTTTTTCCATTTATCAAGATTTTGCTTATTTGTCCATTTGTGAGAATTTTTTTCTTTATGTTGAGGTGTTATCCATACTAAATGCTATGGTCTTTGATTTTCACCAGTAACTGCTTCAAGTCCTTTTTGTTTTCATCAAACAAGATTGTGTCATTTGTATATTATAGGTTGTTAATGAGTCTTTTTCTAATCCTGATACCAAGTTCTTCACATACTCCAGCTTCTTGGATTCCAGCTCAGCATACAGATTTAATAAATATGTTGAAAAGATACAGCTTTGACACACACTTTCCCTGATTTAATCCATGTAGTATCTCCTTGTTCTGTTCTGACAACTGCCTCTAGGTCTATGTACATGTTACACATCAGCATAATTAAGTATTCTGGAATTTCCATTCTTTGCAATGTTATTGATAATGTGTTATGATCTACACACTTGAATGCCTTTGCATAGTCAATGAAACACAAGTAAATATCTTTCTGGTATTTTCTTTTTTGGCCAAGATCAATCCAATATCACTAATGATCCATCATTCCACATCCTTTTCTGAATCTGGCTTGAATTTCTGGTAGTTCCTGACTAAGTACTGCTGCAACCATTTTTTAATTATTTTCAGCAATATTTTGCTTTCATGTGATATTAATGATATTGTTCAGTAATTTTCACATTCTGTTGGATTACTTTTGAAATGTGCCCATTGCAAAAAAAGGTGGACAGAAGTACTTACAACTACTATTAAAATACATATACATATCAGAAGAGTCAAATAATGCAATATCCATTTCAGTGTTTGGCCTATAATGCAGTAGATATAACAATTAGGTGATATGTAAAACGGGTTATCACACATCCTTATCTCCTTATCCCAGCATAAGTTTTAATAATCCCCCTTATACTTAAAAAAAAGTTCCAAATTGGGCCAAAAATAAGATAACTAACATATCTATAACTTGAATAGTCATATACTACATAAAGGAGCTCTGGTGGCATTGTGCCTAAGGCATTTGACTACTAACCAGAAGGCTGGTG
>NW_006921751.1:3020745-3025838 GCF_000298275.1 Orycteropus afer afer
TTTTTTTTTTTTTTTTTTTAGTTTGGTACTACATAACCACTTCCTTTAGGTTATGTAGCAACAGATTTGATAGCTATTTGTAAATTATGGTGCATGTTATTATTACCAAAAAAAAAAAAAACCAAATAAATAAATATCCTAGACAAAAATCTCTGGTCTAAAGTAATCTAAGTAATCTGAGATAGTACTTATCCTCCTTAGGAAGTATACACAACCCTAAGAAAATCTATAAATTAAGTATGGAAAGTTTTAAGAGAACAAAAATCATAGTATTAATATTTTTTGTATTATGAGGGAAATTGTGAAACTTCTTATGTGTGTAGTAGATAGACATATACATACATTATTGGTCCCAGTTCTTCACCCTTTTCTGCAATAATACACTTACCTTGACTTTGTTGTGAGTGAAATTAAATTTCAGCCCCATTGATCCTGGTTTAGTCTTTGATTAATGGTAGATTAGCAGATGTGATTAAATGCCACCTCTAAGCCTAGGCACTTCCTTTGCCTGCTTGTAATTCTTCCTAATAATAAGAACAGTGTCCCTTGTAAGATATTATATTTTTAATCTGTACCTCTGAATGCACACATATGGAATTGAACAGTGGGTGCTGACTGGCCCTAACAGCTGCAGCTAAAGCAGAGTTCATCCTAGGGCAACCAAACCCCATATCAACCTACAGACATAGATGATAATAAGTAATTCTTGTTTTAGGCCACTGATTTTTAAAATGTTTTCCTACACAGATATAGTTAACCAAATATAATGTAGTAATAGGAATTTCTGGGTTTTGCAAATGGTTAAGTGTCCAATTAGTAGCTTTAAAGTTAATGGTTTAAATCTACCCAGAAATACCATTCAGAGGTACCTCAGAAAAAAAAGGTCTCTGGTAGTTAAGGTTGTGTGTCAACTTGGCCTTGTTTTGAGTTGCTGGGCAGCTGGATGCAGTTATTCTCTATGATGAGATGGTAATCAACTCCATGGTGGAATCTACTGAAGCAGCTAAGAAGCTGCCTTAGGGATGTGGTCTGCTCACAACATATAAGAAGAAACTGTGAGGAAAGGCTTGAGTTTTGGCATATCCGGATCCTGCGTTTGGCCAAGTCTTCATCTCATTGGCCTGCTATGTCGTCTACTGATCTTGGGACTGTTAATTGACAGTTGATAGTTAATTAGTGGCCTGAAGCATTGCCTGATAATTTTGGGACTGTGCCGTTTTACATGTTGACCTTGGGTTTGTTGGCCTCAGCAGCCAGCAGCTGTCTGGATTAAGAAGAGCCTCCACCTTCAGTGAGCTGGGAGCAACAGGCAGAACTGAAGCTCAAGGTCAAAGGGCTTTCTCCCAGACCCTAGAGCTGAGGTCAGACTCTATCCTCCTAAACTGTAAGAGAATAAATCCCTGTTTGTTAAAGTCATCAATTTGTGGTACATCTGTCAGAGAGGCACTGTTGGACCAAAACAAGGTCAGACTCAAAAATCCTATGAAGGGCAGTTCTACTCAGCACACACAGAGCCACTGTGAGTAGGAGCTGTCTTAATAGCAACTAACACCAACATGTTAAATTCCTCATACCTTTAAAATGTCCAATTGAGCAAATTTTGAACTTGTGGATTTAATTAAAGTTACAGTCTTACTAAATTCAAGTCATATATGGAAAATTTACAATAATTTTAGGGATATTATGTTTTTAAGGTCAAGGTATTGGATTTGTAAAGATAAGTACTCAAAAACATTAAGTCAAGCAATGGAATCATGAAAATTAGAACATAACTATATTAAATTTTGAGACCAAAACAAAAAACCAAACTCACTGTCATCAAGTTGATTCATACTCATAGTGACCCCCATTGGGTTTCCAAGGTGGTGGTAAATCTTTATGGAAGTAGAGTGGCTGGTGGGTTTGAACTGCCAATCATTTTGTTATCAGGCAAATGCTTTAGACACTGCATCACTAGACAGAGTTTGAAATACTTGAAGAAGCTTAATCTTTAAATTTGTATGTGAAACTAAGTATTTTCCAAAGGCTCTTGTCTTGATTAGCTAGTGGTGGATACCATAAGTGGATGGGTTTAAAGAATAGATGTTTATTTTCTCAAGTTCAAGAGGCTAAAAGTCCAAATCACCTGTGTCAATTACTTCCTTTCAGGCATCGCTTGGTTCCTTGACTTGTACAAGATTCTCATATGTCATCTGCCTTCCCAATGTGTGCTTGTGCTGTGTCTAATCTGCTCTTTTTATAATTCAGAAGTCATTAAGTTTACAACCCACCTTTTTAGGGTATGCTCTAATTAACATGTTTATTAATTTACTATTTCAAAATAGGAATACATCCATAAGTACAGAGGTTAGAACTTCAACACATATTTTGGAGGCATAAACTTCAATCAGTAACAGTTCTTCAACAATAATTAACAATATCTATTAAAACCAGCCTTGTGTCTTTGTTTCCTAGTGCTACCAAAACAAATAACTACAAACTTGGTAACTTATAACAATATAAATTTATTTTCTCCAATTTTTGCCGGCTAAATGTCTGAAATCAACTATCAGCAGGTACATGCTTCCTCCAAAGGCTCTATAGAAGAATCCTCCTTTGCTTCTTCCAGCTCCTGGTTGGCTCTTGGCATGCCTTTTATTATGGCAGCATAACTCCAAATTTTACCTCCATCCTCACACGGTTTTGTGGCAGTGAAGTTGTGTGTCAACTTGGCTGGGCCTGGTTTTGAGTGGCTGGGCAGCTGGATGTAGTTATTCCCCATGATGAGACTGGTAATCAACTCCATGGTGGAATGTGCAGTGAGCAGCTGAGTAGCTGCCTTAGGGTTGTGCTCTGCTTCCAGTATATAAGGAGAAGTGTTGAGAAAGGTCTCCATACCTTTTTGGCGTGCTTGAATCTGCATGTAGCTGAGTTGCCAATTAGCAACCTGCCATGCTGTCTGTTTGTCTTGGGACTGTTAATGAACTGAAGCCCAAGGTCAAGGGCTTTCCACCAATCGCCTAGTGCTAACGCTTCAAATTCAGACTTCCAGCCTCCTAGATAGTAAGAAAATAAATCCGTTTGATAAAGCCACCCATTTGTGGTATTTTTCTGTTAAAGAAGCACTAGAGAACCAAAACAGTTTTCTTCCCTATGTCTCTGTGTATCTTGTTTTCTATCTCTCTTATGGACGTCTGTCATTAGATTCAGAGTATATCCCAATCCAGGATCATCTCATCTCAAGATTCTTACATTAATTACATCTTCAAGTATTCTTATTTCAGACAAGGTTACATTCTGAGGTCCTGAGTGAACATAATCTTTTAGAGGGCCACTATTCAACTCATTACAATGTGCAATATACACTGCACATTGCACATTGACCAGGACAGAGCAAGGAAGAGAGGCAGGGATCCAGGTAAAGCCAGGGACCCAGGCCACAGCCCTCCCAACTGGAGAAAAAGCCAGGGAAAGCAGAGAAAAAGCCAGTGGGGGTGGGGGGACCATGACAGAGCAAGGAAGCAAAGGCAGGGACCCAGGTAAGGCCAGGGAACAGGACACAGCCCTCCCAAGCAGCCAGAAAGTAGAGAAAAAGCCAGAGGGGTGGCCAGAACAGAAAAAGAAACAGAAGCAGGGATCCAGGTAAGGCTGGGGACCCAGGCCAAGGCCCTCTCAAGCAGTGGGAGAGCCGGGGAAAGCAGAGAAAAAGCCAGGAGGAGGAACAGGACAGAGTGAGGAAGCAGAGGCAGGGATCCAGGTAAGGCTGGGGACCCAGGCCACACCCCTCCCAAGAAGCAGGAAAGAGGCAGGGATCCATGTAAGGGGAGGGTGGGGATGGTGGAGAGGTTTTGAACAGCTAAGGGAGACAAATTTGTCTTTCAGTTTGTTCTACTGCGGTGGTGTGTTGCTGTGAGACTTGAAGCTGTGCCACCAGTGTCTCAAACCCAGCAGGGTTGCACATAGTGCACAGGTTTCAACAGCTTACAGACTGAGACAGACTTGGAAGGAGGAGGAGGCCATCCACTTCTCAAAGAATTGGCCAGGGAAAACCTTATAAATAGCAGAGAAACACTGTCTGATACATTACTGTGCAACTTATGAAGAGCCCGGAAACATTTTCCGATACAGTGCAGGACGATAAGCCACTTAGATTGGAAGGCTCTCAAAATAGGACCAGGAAAGAGCTGCATCATCAGAGTAGAACCAGTCTTAAGGATATAGATAAGGAAAATCTTTCGAGACTTCCATTTGATGATGTGGCATGACTCATATTGAAGATAAACAGCTGCAAACATCCATTAATAATCAGAACATGGAATGTACGAAGCATGAATCTAGGAAAATTGGAAGTTGTCAAAAATGAAATGGAATGCAGAAAGATTGATATCCTAGGCATTAGTGAGCTGTAATGGATGAGTTTGGGCCATTTTGAATAAGACCACCATGTGGTCTACTATGCCGGGAATGACAATTTGAAGAGGAATGGCATGCTGTTCATCATCACAAAGGATGTTTCAAGATCTATCCTGAAGTACAATGCTGTCAGTGATAGGATAATATCCATACGCCTGTAAGGAAGACCAGTTAATATGACTATTAATGAAATTTATGGACCAACTACCAAAGCCAAAGACGAGGAAATTGAAGATTTGTATCAGCTTCTGCAGTCCGAAATTGACCGAACATGCAATTAGAATGTGTAAATGATCACTGGTGACTGGAATGCAAAACTTGGAAACAAAAAAGAATCATCAGTATTTGGAAAATTTCGCCTTGGTGACAGAAATGATGCTGGAAATCGCATGATAGAATTTTGCAAGACCAACGACTTATTCATTGCAAATACCTTTTTTCAACAACACAAATGGTAACTTCACATGTGGACTTCACCAAATGGAACACACAGGAATCAGATTGACCACATCTGTGATCAGAGGCAATGGAAAAGCTCAGTATCTTCAGCCAAAAACAAGGCCAGGAGTCGGAGGAGGGGCAAGATGGCGGACTAGGCAGAAGGATTGCACAGACCCTCTTCAACAAAGAAAAGGGAAACCAATAAATACAGACACAGAAGATAATCTTGGACCCCTGAGCCTTGAAGGAAAGGATGCAGA